>NC_071118.1:27970000-28047500 GCF_024256425.1 Clarias gariepinus | reverse complement strand
CGAACACACACACACACACACACACACACACACACAGAGATAATCACACAGACCCACTTTTGTGGTGTGTGTTGATGTATCAGGTGTCTTCGGTGAACACAGCTCAGGGCGACATGTGTGTGTGTGTGTGTGTGTGTGTGTGTGTGTGTGTGAGAGAGAGAGAGAATGGGAATATGGATGTCTTTGTTACATGGAGCCTGGAGTTGGGAATGTTCTTGGCTTTGTTTTGAATTAAGTGAGATCAGATATCCATCAGCTGCTGGAACAGGCCTAGGTTTGAGTCTGTCTGTCTGTCTGTCTGTCTGATTTTCTTTGCATTCATGTGTGTATGTTAACATATGGCATGATAAACGCCAATCATTAAATCTGTAAATTACCATGCACATTAACATCACAGCTAATTTACTGTGTTTAGCCACGTCCTCACTGCTTTAAGAGAAAGAGCGCCTCCTCCTGCGATTCTCAATAACATGCATCCCAACAGTACAGACTGAAGCAGCTGCTTTTTATAACTTTATTTGTAACTTTCAACAGTGTGATGTACTGTGACTAAACAGATCACTGATGAGACATTTTTGTCTCATCAGCGTTGGGTGTTACAAAGTAACGAGTTACTTTTTTGATGTAACGAGTAATCTAACGCGTTAGGTCGCCATTTAAATACTCAGTTATTTAGTTACTTTTTCAAAAATGTAATCCGTTATTTAGACAATTTATAAAATCCGTGAGCCAGACAGCAGTCATTCCCAGTCCGTTATTGTGTGTGTGTGAAAGTCGTCCTACAAGCCACCCCCCCGATAACCCGCCCCCCCTCTCTGTTATTCCTGCTGTTATACCCCTATCTCACCTGTGCGGTTTGACTATGCGAGGACCAACGCGTGGAAAGATGAAAACCTAATCACAACGCCAAAACCGCCGGTGAATCATGATGAACCGTACTTACGGCCGCCGTGCCGTGTAATTAGTTACTTTAAAAAAAAATGGTAATGTGTTAGATAGGATCCGTGGGACATTTCTGGCTAATAACAAATGCCAGTGAAGGTTGATATAATAAACATGCCGTGTAGGAAAACCGATCACAAGTGATCACTGGAGACACATTAATAATGTCAGACGATCACCCAGGACATAGACGCATAGACGAACATGGCCCAACACTGTGTTTGTGCACAAGGTGCCATTACTTTTGGCAGAGGTAGAGGTGGGCAAAGTACACAAATCCCATGCTTAAGTGAAAGTAGAGATTCACTAGGGCAAATATTACTCAAGTAAAAGTACAGATCATAGTATTACTGCCTAGTACTGGTATTAATGCATAAGAGTCAGTTGTTACCATTACCATTGTTGTTAGGTAACACAAACGCAATGCCATGCAGAAATGTATTTCAGTAAAAGTACATGTATTTGCTGTAATTTTGAGTGAAGTAAAAGTAAAAAAAAAAAAGTCTAAATCAACTACTCAAGCAAAGTACAGATGCGTGAAATATTTACTTATGTACAGTAACAAAACACTCAGTTATCTCTCACCTCTGGTTACAGATAATATGAATCAAAGATTTGTATTAGTATGTAACAGGAATAAATGAGAGCATAATCCTCATATAATATCGTCGTACTGTAGATCAAGGAAGACATCCATTGGAGGATTGATCTCCTTATATGGAAAACGTATTTAGAAGAAAACCATAGGGTTTTTCTCAATTTTCAGGATTTTATTTGATCTATCTTGCGTATGTGTGTCTGAGAGAGAGAGAGAGAGAGAGAGGGAGAGAAATTAGAGGGTTAGCGGTACAGTTATTTTGAGCAGGGATGATATCATCGCTTATATGTCGTCTGTGTTTACTTGTCTCGGATGCTTAGTCATTGTGTAAGATGTTTAAAACGTCCCCTGTTTTGTCTCCTTTTCCGCAAAAAAATTATGTAATAATATGTAGCTTTCTTCCCTTGTGTTTTTGCTGTTTTATTCAGATTGGTCAGAAGGTGTTTTACAAACAGACAAACAAACAAACAAACAAAATAAATAAAAGCACTTATTGTAATACCCTATTTCTAGCAACACTTTGAACACTTTACATACAATAATATACACTTCACTACACACCCATCACCCTGGAATAGGCTACAGGTTTTAATAACATGTTGGACAGGTCTTAACCCAATTCCAGTCATTTCAAATCTCCTTAATCGTTTTTAGTACTTGATACAGGAAAATAATTCGACCATTCTGACGTGGTAATAATCTATATGGTGAAGTTAACAAGTATTTATGGAAGGAGTCTCTAGTTCAAATATTTTGTTACCGTCAGAGGAAAGTCTTTAGGAAACTACATTTTGCGGTTTCTCATTAACATGACAAGCGGTGTGTCTTTTTAACTTCCGCAACATCCATAACTAAGTAACCATACATGGAGAAAAATTACAACATGTCATTTGTAATAAATAAACATTATAGTTGTTGGCCTTTTCCTGTGGTGTAAGATGAATAAAACACTTCAGGATGAGCCGTTGAAGGAAAGCAATTAACTCTGGTGTGGTAACAGTCTTGACCCCTCATCACATCAGTTCGTTTTTCTATAACAGCATGGTACAGCCTAGTTTATTCCTTACTAAGGCTGCTTAAATTTAGATTTAAATTTATATAAATAAAAAATCATACATAGCACAAATCTTCAATGTTTTTTTTTTTTTTTTTTTTGGAATAAAAATCCCTGCTGTTTGAAGTTTTTTTTCCCCTGACAGTGTGGGAAGTGGTTGTGCTGAACACGGCAGTGTAGAGGATTTGGGTGTGCTCAAGTGGATACCAACGGCTTTAGCTTTGAGACTGCTCAGGAAGCGGCTGGCCAAATTTTTATTTTTGGATGTTGAAAAGAGAAGTGAAAATAGACAGAATTCTGAATCACAACATACGTTGCGTTTTGAGAAACTGCTGACACTTTTGTAAGGTAAAATCCAGTTCTCATTTCCCCTGTCACTCTCCGTATAAAAACTAGCTAACTATATTTAGTTTCCATCTGATAACTAAACTGTTGTGCGACATTTTAAATACTAAATATACTAAGACTTGTTACTTGGACTAGGAAAATAGAAAACACCCTACTACGAATTTTTATTTAAAGAGCTGGAAAGGTGAACTTATTCAAGATTTCAACATGCAACATCAAATCAGCATTCCTGCTTACAATGACAACAGCAAACAAAGCAACACTTCTCTAATTTAGTTATATTATACTGTACATACACAACCAGTTGCTTTAGGTCAATCAACATACAAACATATTGTCTTGTTGAACCTGTAACACATCTAATTATACAGTTTTCTGTTTTAAGGAGGAAAATATACATCATTTATATCAATAATTGTTTTGAGCTTTAACTTTTCCATATTTTAGTCACTTTCTAGATTGAACTTATACATATCGTTCAGATAAAATATCAACAATTACTTCAGTCAGATAGCTAAATTATATATAATAATATAAAATTTAAAATAACAAAATTACCTTGGTAAGTCTGAAGTTTTATATTTTAGACTAATTACAATTTGTACCACAGTCAGCAATTTGAATTGTATAGAAAACCAGCTAAATATCAACATTTACCTCAACCAGCTAGCTGTTTTACATTTTAGACTAGCTAAATAACAATACTTACGATCAGCTAGCTAAGTTATATTTTAGACTAAATATTAATACCTCAGTCAGTTAGCTGGTCTGTTCAGAAAGCTAGCTAAAGTAGATATCAACATTCACTTCAGTCACCTTTGTGTATAATGAATTGTGTAGTAGACTAGCTAGATATAAACATTTACCTCAGACTATTAGCTGAACTGTACAAAATATTAACAAGATTTGAACATTTACACCAGTCAGCTAGATAAATGGTTTAGAAACCTTGCTAAATATGAATTTTTTACATGATTCAACTAGCAGAATTGTAGAAAAGACGAAATAAATACAGTATTGATGCTTATCATAGGCAGCTAGCTGGTTTGCATTTAGACTAGCTAAACACCAACACTTACCCCTGTCAGCTAGATGATTAATATTTTATAACAGCTAAATGTTAACCTCAGTTAGTTAGCTGATCTGAATAGAAAACTAGCCAAATACCAATGGTTTCCTCAGCTAGCTGTACTGTTTAGAAAACTAGCTAAATGACGACATTTACCTCAGTAAATTAGCTGATTTGTGTACAGGAATAGCTACTGTAAATATGAACATTTACATCAGCAACTAATCAATGTTCACTAACAGCTATTATATTTTCGACTGGCTTTTTATCGAAGTTTGCCGAAGTGAGCTACAGTAGCTATAGATAAGATCAACATTAACCTCAGTCAGCTGGCTAATTTATAGTTCATACGGTACTATCTTAAGATCAGCATTTAGTCAGTCAGAATTTGACAAGCCATTTTGATTTTCTGTAACACAGGATGGTGCGTTTGGCTTTTTTTTTTTTTTGCCAGAATGTTGGATATGGATGATCGACCAACGATTCAGTCAGTAGTTTCATAACAAAATATGTCGCAACACATTTTGCATAAAATGAACACAACAGTGCAGTGTGTCTTGGGAAAGACCCTAAAAACATGCCCCCCCCACCATCACACACACTTTCCTAACACCAGAGTTGCCACAGCTATGGTTCTGACACATGATACATTTGAAACAAAGTTGCCACAACTGAGCTGTTGTTTTGCTTGCGAAAAAAAAAATGTAACAAAGGGAAAATGTTTACCGTTTCGTTAAGCATCGACATATCAGATGAAGTATTACATGTTTTTTTTTTTTTTTTTTTTAACAACCTTTCAGGATTCCTAATTTTACACTTGCAAATTTTTCCCGTTTTAAAAACACAAATTTTAATACTTATACTAAATAAAAAGTGACATAAATCAGTTGTTTGAGATGACATTTAGTAACCTTACATTAGCTACTGTATGTAGCTAAAATATAAATGATTGGCTGACTATAGCTAGAGTAGCTAAAAAAAAGGTCAAACAAGCTTTAACATCTTGTCACAATTGATGCGATATGTGTCTTTATTGATTTATTTATACTTAATTTATGTTTATTTATTATTAGTACTTTATGTGAAGTTTCAGCTGTCTGAGGTGGTGAGTTATGTATGTGTACAAAATTCCCCCTAAATCTGTCCTAAGAAATAAATGATCCCACAAAAAAATAGTTTACTAAGACAAACCACTAATCTTATAATCAGGTATTACTAACGTTAATTATATTATTATATAATTGCATTAATTTAACGAGATGGACTCAGAACATTTCCGCCCCCAAAATAATATAAAATAAATATGAAACCTTTTCCCAACTGTGTTTGACTGATGGCACTTAGTTAGTAACCTAGTAACCCAGTGTAAGTATCCATCCAGTGACGGAAACTTTAAAGCACTTTTTGTAAGTCGCTCTGGAGAAGAGCATCTGCCAAATGCCTAAATGTAAATGCAAACAAGTTCTGTTATAATTAATATATACTCAGCAAAAAAACAACATCCCTTTTTCAGCCACACCAGATACTGACTGGTACTTTTGATTTTGAGCCTCCCTTCATTGTAAAGGGTTTAAACAATGTTTTCCATGCATGTTCAATTAACCATAATCAATTAGTTAACCTGCACCTGTGGAATGGTCGTTAAGACCTTAACAGCTTACAGAAAGTAGGCATTTAAGGTCACAGTTCTAAAAACGCAGGACACTAAAGAGACTTGTCTACCGACTGTAAAAAAACACCCAAAGAAAGATGCCCAGGGTCCCATTGGATTAGGCATGCTGCAGGGAGGCATGAGGACCGCTGATGTGGCTAGGGCGATAAATCCCCATGTCCGCACCGTGAGACGCCTAAGACGGCGCTACAGGGAGACAGGAAGGACGGCTGATCATCCTCGAAGTGGAAGACCATGTGTAACAACACCTGCACAGAATCGGTACATTTGAATATCACACCTGGTTACTGACAGGTACAGGATGGCCACAACAACTGCCCGAGTCACACCGGGAACACACAATCCCTCCATCAGTGCTCAGACTGTCCGCAATAGGCAGTCCATGAGGAGGAGATGCACTGCAGTACTTCAAGCAGCTGGTGGCCACCAGATACTGACTGGTACTTTTGATTTTGAGCCTCCCATCATTCAGGGACACATTGTGAAACATTTTTAGTTTGTCTTATGGTGTTGACTCTTTTAGTGTTCATACAAATATTTACACATTAAGTTTACTGAAAGTAAAAACAGTTGAAAGTCAGAGGACGTTTCTTTTTTTGCTGAGTGTATATACAGGCTGTTTTCTCTTTTTTTCTTCTTCTTTTGAGACCACCCATACATGCACACAGACACACCCAAACACACACACACACACACACACACACACACACACACACACAAAGAATAAAACAAAGTGAAGCAATGTTTTTTCTCCCTCTTTTCATGACAAGAGAGAGCAGCAGCTGTCAGGTCCAGACACAAATATGCAGCCGGGCAGACAGATAGACAGACAGACACACAGACAGACAGACAGGTGGCAGTAGTTATTACAAACACACACATGCAGCAGGAGCTAATAAATAATAGAAAGATTGCCAGGTTTTAGTGAAGGCGCTCTGGACCAGATTTTCCTTATCCGAGATTATTATTATTATTATTATTATTATTATTATTATTAGCTAGCATAGCTATAAATGATAAAAACTATCCCAAATAATTTAAGGACTATAATAAGTGCTTAGTTCTTTAATGACAATCTACGATATGTATATATAACGATATGTGATCATTTTATGTTTAAAAAAAAAAAGTTTGATTAACCTTTTTTTTTTATTATTAAATATGTACTTTCATCCATGATAACCCAACACCAGTCATTTACATCAAAACTATTCATAAGGACATATCTTCCCCAACTAATTGATTAATTTGTTAATTAATTTATCTGTCATTTGGAATTTTTAAAGGAACTACACATTTTTTCCCTTATACAGTATGTATTGATTCAGATTTTAACCCATATTAATAAATTATATTTAACAGATTTTGTACAAATTATAAAACCACATTTCTTAGAAAAAAATAATAGATTCCATTCGTCAATTTTAATTATTATAAATTTTTAATAACTAACCATTTTTACGAAGATGAATATAAAGGTTAGAAGAGAGTCAAATTAGACACTTCTGTGGTTTTGCTAGACAGAACTTTAGCTACAGGAGTCTCTTAGCCCTGTTCTGCCATTTCCTTCACACACACACTTCATAAACTTTCACACACAACAACAAGTCATTCATATTGACTTTGCTTTACCCAATAGCTGCTGTTTAAGCACATGGTGGAGAAACGACTTCCATCCGGCAGCACAAAGGTTCACTTCATCTGTTAAATTCCGTTAAAATGCTAATTATGTCTTTTAAGTGCCTAAAGATTTCAGACATTTTGCTGTTTGCCAGATATAAAAGTTGTAGTACCTCTCACCTTCCTATGGTAGATGACCTGATCTAGTTGATCCAATAATGAATCAGCTTGTTTATGGCTTTATTAAGCTTTATAGAGTTACTGTAGTGTGCCTAGGACCTGGAGCAAGTGCTACTAGTGGCCTATTGGGGCAGGAATCATTCTTAGCTCTGCTTGAGAAAGAACTTGCCAGATAGAACTTGTTTAATAGCGTTACATCTAAGACATTTAAACTAAAGTCTGAGTGCAGAAATTGTGTTTACGATGTACAGAACAATTCCTATTGTGGATATACAGTATTGTAGGAGACAGGGGATTATTATTATGGATTATTATGGAGTGGGTAATATAACAATATCACAAATGTGGAAGAATTTTAACTTGTTTCTCCTTTCAAAGACTGAAACATACTGTAGAAACATATCTTTGAATGAATTCCTGAGATCTCAACTCAAACTGAGCTACTTGACTGTACACTATCACACATCACCAGATCACTAGTCTGCATTTTCCGTCAGGATTTTATCTTACACACTGTACTAGCCTATAGTGTAAGTATGATAGCCTCAAACAGTCGAGTCAACAGGCTACGCCATTATGAATGTGCTCCAGCAACATGGGTCGCTGCAGATTTGTTTTAGTTCATAAAAGCCACTAGAAGGATTTAAATACAAGAATGTATTTACTATGCTATGGCTAACATTTGTAGCTTTATACGGAGCTGTATGTGTAGATTTATATGTAAGAACTGCCATGTTTTTCATCATAATGCCATCATCTTTAAAAGTAAATTACTTAGATTTTGCAAAGGGGGGCATAGTGAACAAATATACACAGAGATGACATTTCACATTTAGCTTTAAACTAACTTTAAACTAAGGTAAAAAGTATAACGTTAGAGTTAAAGATTGTGTTCAGATTGCATAGCAGTTCCTACACACTATTTATATAAACTAGCAATTAACTTTTAATTACGTAATGGGTGTTAGTGCTAACGGGAGTTTGAGTAAGCTGTGAAAATGATTTAGCCAAATTCCGTAAATTTTCCCAGCAGTAAAAAAGGCCTAACAAAAGCCAGGGTCAAACAGTGGTGTTGGATTCGGGTGCAGGGCTGCTGACTTTCCCATGCAGAGAGTAAATATGCTGAGTAATCAAAGAGCGCTAGCACAGCTAAAACTAAATAAAGCTAAGCGCTGAACAGCTGGACGGTGAGCTCCGTGTTTATGAGCTCTGGCCACGATGATTTCCAAACACAGCATGTGATATATTGGAGTACTGTACATCTGTACATACACCAGGTTGGAGCTCAGCTGGTCAGCAGGCCTTCTTCTCTAATCTGAGGAAGCGGACAGTTCAGTTTATACGCGCTATTAACATTCCTCTGCTTTTATAAGGGAAGTGATAATTACCATATGAGTTTGATCAGGAGTAAAGCCGAAAAAAAGCCAGACAAACACTAGATACAGGTCAAGTGTCGTTTTCTAAGAACTAGTTCAGATTTTCATTCATTTGTTTATACATTTTAAGGGAACTAATAAAAAAAAAACGCTCCAAAAATAAGAATGTGGTTGAAATAAAACAATAATAATAATAAAAAAAACATTGTATGGCGAATTTATTTTGCTACTTTAAATTTCTGGTAAATATCTGGCTACTAAAGTTTTTTTTCCTATATTGCTTTCAAGCTTTTGAAAACAATAAAATTCTGAAAATTTAGAAAATTCAAGCTTTTATCTTAATTTTATATCGATGTCTACTGTAGAAGATTTCTTACCAAATATTCTGAGAAAAAGCCTTTTTTTTTTACCATATAAACTTGTCTTTAAGCTAGCGTTACTCATGTTAGCACGTACCTGCAGTCTATCCTGTAGCATAGCAAGCTAGCTAGATTTAGCAGCTAGCCTAACAATTACAGGAACAAACAGTCTAAGTAAGCTACAGAAACTTTCCTGACTAGATAGCTAGCTAACTTTAATCTTCTTTCCTATGCTTGACAAGAGTTATTATTTTAACATGTATTATTTAAATAAAAAATGCATTACCAAACATATAACTTAAGATAATAATAATAATAAACATTGTCTTTTGAATCTAAATCTAAATGTGTATTTACAGTACTTAGGATAAGTATTGTGAAAAACATTATTTTGCTTTTAATTGCTTTTATTTAGGTAAGTTTTTAAGTAAGTCTCGTATAGACTATTCAGCAACTTAAAGCTTCGAAATAAACCACAAATTATAGCTTTCATTTTTTTTTTTTTTTAGCCCTAGATTATTCATTTAGTTTCAGGATCTGCCCATGAAGATTAAATTTATCCGCCACAGCTTAGCTGCGCTTTAATAGCATTCATAACCACTTGTCTCATGATGATGTGAAATAAGAACATAGCATCATTTCCCTTTTTTCGGCACTTCCTCACTCACCTCACTCACCATACAGGACGGGTATGGTGTCGTTTCTATTTTAGACCTAAGTGGGTGTTCATATTCTTCATACTGTACCTCCGTCTCGAGGATGCTGTAGTTAAAGCCATTGTGTCTGTTTAATTAAGGCAGGTGTTAGACAGGAGCGCATCGCCTACAGTAGGATGATGAGCCCTGGTGCATCATGTCCAAAATAATCCTGATTTTACAGTGGTAAGTTTATAGTGTAGGTTTTGTGGAATTGACCAATAATTGATGTCATCCAGACATTAATAATATTTCACCTACATATCAGTCGACTTCCAGACACCCTGATAAATACCTTTTTTGAATACCTTCCCTCTATTTTTTTTTTATTTATTCCTCCATTAGAATGACAAGCAGTGTGTGAAGAAAATGGCTTTTGTGAATTCAAGCATGATAAATGTCTTATTGAGCAAAAAAAGAAATGCACCATGCTCTAGGGAGAAATATTTGCATTTTTTTGCCCCCAAATGATGAAGAGAGGTGGCTATTACTGTAGTTTAATCTAAACAAATTGGGTGTGTGCCTGGTGTCATATTTAAGACAATAATTCAGCTTGCAATGCACAGAAATATCCTGTATCAGGATGTAAAATTGTAAAATTATAATCGGAGCTGACTTCCTGAAGACTAAAAGCGTGGAGTCTAAGATATTTCAAGCAAACAAAATTGCTACACATGCGGTATTTTGAATTTTGAATCTAGAAACACCATTTCTACTGTTGTATTCTACTCAATGCAATACATTTACCAGATAATTAGTTACTGTGCATGACAATTTGTGTAAAAAAAATCCTGGTAAAGTGGCACCTAAAGTGGATTCCTTTCTTATAACCATAGTGTTTTATTCTTATAGAGGTTCCTAACGGTTACAATTCTTTATCGATTAAAGACCGACATGTCATGCTTATGCTTTTATAGTTACGTCTGATGTTTACTTACGTAATAGCAGCTATAAACATGTTTCCCTCTTGTCATGTGACTTGGAGACTGGAGACTCCTTCCATAAAAGTGAAATAAACATCTCCATATAGCAAACGAAGATTAAATGTGTCTTTTTAATTAATGTATGTGAACCGTCCGCCTGGACGGCATCAGGATTCTTCATCAGGATTATTATTATTTCCGTTTCAGCTCTTTCCATTATGTTAAAGTGTAAAGTACGTTGAATACTCGGTTCCTTGAGAGCCTGCTGTGCTGCATTGTTTATTTATGATGTTTAATGATGAATATGGTGTCTGAGACTGGATTCACACACACACACACACACACACACACACACACACATAGGCTTATGTCAGAAAGACAAATGATGTCTGAAGTGGCACCAGGCTTTAAGAGGATTTGTCTGCAATGTTGGTGTGTGTGTGTGTGTGTGTGTGTGTGTGTGTGTGTGTGTGTGTAAATCCTGTGTCAGACACAATCGTTTCCATTCCACTCCACATGAAGTGGCCACTTAAAGATTCAGAGAGACTTGAGCCTGAATTATTAAACAGACAAAGACTTCATGTTCAAACGCAGATATGATTTATTTAATGAATCATTTGGCCAGGATTATGATTCAGTATGTCAGTGTTTGACTCAGTGAATCTTTTGGTTATTACACAGATTCTCCATTTTTTTTTCAGGGTTTGAATCAATTAAATTTTCTGTCATTACAGAGACTCTCTGTTGTTTAGTGAATCATTTCCGTTTAATGAGACCTGTTCTGAGCCGTTATTATAAGGTAGGACAATAAACAGCTTTTTTAGCTTCATCCTCTGTCTGCTTTGGAAAAAGGCATGATCACACGCATTTGGGGAAACTGTGAAGCTGAATGAATCAGTGAACAAATCTGAACAAATCAATTTACTAAACGAACTTAGTCGTCAATCGACAGACTCATCATTTTCAACTCTCATTAGGAAACAGCAGATCTGTATAAGAGAAGATCATCAATCGCTGTGTCCTCCTCTGTCACGTCTCGTTCTACGCTCTAAAACTCACTGCGTCCTAATAAAGTCACTGTGTGGGTTGTGGGACATTTAATCAGCTCTTATGGGCCCTGAGAGAGAGAGAGACAGAGAGAGACAGAGACAGAGAGAGAGAGAGAGAAAGAGAGAGAGACAGAGAGAGACAGAGAGAGAGAGGTGACGTCTCGGCCTCTCCATAGATCTGTATATAGCGGTGATTAATCACCAAGATGGAGACTTGGCACAGCAGGAATAGCGTCTGCATGGGGACACACACCAAGTGCAACACACTCATACTGAGATAGAGGGATGAAAGAGGGAGGATAGAGACAGATGGAGAAAGAGCAAGAGAAAGTAAGAAAGAAGAATGGGTAGACTGAGAGGATACACATCAATATATATATATGTGTGTGTGTGTGTGTGTGTGTGTCAGGAAAAGCAATATAAGATTAAAGACAGTCGCAGACGTGCACCTCACCGCAGCCATGCACTTGTTGGACAGATGCATGGAACTGTGCCCTTAAACTAGAATATCTGGAGTCTATCAAAGACCCCTCGAGTCATCACTCAGACACACACGCACACACACACACACACATGCACACACTCCTACTTTTTTACTTTGAGACTGGTGACAACGTGGCAACACATCTGCACTAACTGTTAAATGACAGCTAATCGCGTGACAGAGTCTCCGAGCGTTCCGAGAACAGATTAGGGTCTGTTTACGCTTTGTTTAAGTGATTGACATGAGAACCCTACAAACCTCTGTGGAGTTCCCTTTACACCCCCTGAGGGGAACATTACAAGAACACGGTCTTAGTTTTCAACACATCTGCAAGTTGCTGCACACTCAGTAACGTCAGTCTGTTGGCCTGAGACGAGATGAATGTAAGACGACCTGAACTGCCTCTGGAAGTGGGCTGTGTCCCAAACGGAGTGTAGAGAACAGCTGCAGAACTACACAACATGTAGCAAACCAAGTCAAGCTTAACAGTGTGTGATAAGGTTCTATGATCCGTCAGGAGATGAAGTAGGGAGTAGAACATTGTGTTGAGCAGTAACAGGGAAATAATCAACAACAGGATTGTGTGATGAAGCGTTGTGTGGGAAAATGAACACAAACCGAGGAACAAATTGTATCTCATGTTCATGGATTAACCAAAATTTGTGAATAAATTGTATCTCATGTTCATGAACTAACCAAAATTTGTGAATAAATTGTATCTCATGTCCATGAACATAAATTGTATCTCATGTTCATGGATTAACCAAAATTTGTGAATAAATTGTATCTCATGTTCATGGATTAACCAAAATTTGTGAATAAATTGTATCTCATGTTCATGAACTAACCAAAATTTGTGAATAAATTATATCTCATGTCCATGAACATAAATTGTATCTCATGTTCATGGATTAACCAAAATTTGTGAATAAATTGTATCTCATGTTCATGGATTAACCAAAATTTGTGAATAAATTGTATCTCATGTTCATGGATTAACCAAAATTTGTGAATAAATTGTATCTTATGTTCATGGATTAACCAAAATTTGTGAATAAATTGTATCTCATGTTCATGGATTAACCAAAATTTGTGAATAAATTGTATCTCATGTTCATGGATTAACCAAAATTTGTGAATAAATTGTATCTCATGTTCATGAACTCACCAAAATTTGTGAAGAAATGGTATCTCATGTCCATGAACATAAATTGTATCTCATGTTCATGGATTAACCAAAATTTGTGAATAAATTGTATCTCATGTTCATGGATTAACCAAAATTTGTGAATAAATTGTATCTCATGTTCATGGATTAACCAAAATTTGTGAATATATTGTATCTCATGTTCATGGATTAACCAAAATTTGTGAATAAATTGTATCTCATGTTCATGAACTAACCAAAATTTGTGAATAAATTGTATCTCATGTTCATGGATTAACCAAAATTTGTGAATAAATTGTATTTCATGTTCATGGATTAACCAAAATTTGTGAATAAATTGTATCTCATGTTCATGAACTAACCAAAATTTGTAAATAAATTGTATCTCATGTTCATGAACTCACCAAAATTTGTGAAGAAATGGTATCTCATGTTCATGGATTAACCAAAATTTGTGAATAAATTGTATCTCATGTTCATGGATTAACCAAAATTTGTGAATAAATTGTATCTCATGTTCATGGATTAACCAAAATTTGTGAATAAATTGTATCTCATGTTCATGGATTAACCAAAATTTGTGAATAAATTGTATCTCGTTCATGGATTAACCAAAATTTGTGAATAAATTGTATCTCATGTTCATGAACTAACCAAAATTTGTGAATAAATTGTATCTCATGTTCATGGATTAACCAAAAAATGTGGACTAATTATTTCTCATATTTACAAATTAACCACAATGTGGGACCTACTTTTATCTTGTGTACAAATGAACCAAAGCATGGGAACGAAATGTATCTCATGTTTTCAATTAACCCAAAACACGTAACCCACTTGTATCTCATGTTTCCAATTAACCAAACATGGAAACAAAATGTATCTCATTGCACACAAACTAACCAAAAAGGTGAGAACGAACTGAATGACAGAAATTCCGGGTTCTGGTGTCCCACTTCCCACTTCTGCGGTAACTCGAATGCAGGTTCAAATCCCAAGCCCGGACCTTTGCCTGTATGTATCTCTAAGCGTGTAGATCGGATCCGTTCCATTTTTTTCGACTTCACATCAAGCAAATACGTTTCTAAAGTGTTCTTTTCAAAGTCAAACCCGAAGGGAGAATTTTTTTGACATGCTTTAGAACTGGTTGCTCTTTCAGGTTCTTTCAGAATTTCTAATGGCGCCTGAGAGAGAAATAAAGTGAAACTGAGATTTACTTCAAACCCCTGACCTCTAAAGATAATGAGGACATGAAGGAGACGTGACGTTTGGTGTGACTTAGCAAATCCCCGAATAATCATGAGCGCTGATTCCTGCTTCTGTCCCAGCGGGGATGAGACTCAGATATAGACAGAATTACCATAATTTTTGGAGTATGATATTTATTTATTTCTTGTAGTGCTATCGCTAGTGAAGTTGTGTATTAGGATATTTACGGTAGGTGTGCTATTCCATAATTTATGGTAAAAGGCTGATGTTTAGTCAGGGGGCCAGATGTTAACTGTCAGAGTTTTCATTTTGTTTGTATGTTTGTGTGTTTTACTTGTCGTCTGGGAATTTTGTGGAAAATTTGCTAATGAATTTGCTATGAATAGCTTCATTATACTCACTTTGAATTTCACACAAACAGTAACCTGTACTGTAGCACATATGTGTGTCTGTGTATTCTTCACGCCTATATTATGTCTCTCTCTCTCTTTCTCTCCTCCAGTGTGTGAGTGTGTGACTGTGGAGTGGAGGAGATGGAGGACCATGCGTGCACCATGGGCGTCGCCCCCCAGCAGAAGGTGCTGCGCTGTGGTTGGCTCAGGAAGCAGGGCGGCTTCGTCAAAACATGGTACTCGCGCTGGTTTGTGCTGCGGGGAGAACAACTGTACTATTATAAAGACGAGGATGAGAGCAAGGCACTGGTGAGTGACATTCACACAAAAAACACACACACGAAGCTGATACTAGACACCCAGCGCATTGAAGGTGTTGAGAGAGTAACCTCGGGTTTACCTCCAGACTGAGCAGTGATTTGGGATTAATCTCATCCTACGATGTTCCTTTTTCTTGTCTGAGTGTGTGGGAGCCGAAATGTTCTTAAAACACACTCAGTGACTCCTAGTTCCTAAAAAAACAAAAAGTCTATTCTCACTCTTTTTTTTTTCCCCCAGTCACGTTTAATGTCACATTATTGAGAAATCCAGTGTAAAAGGAGTGGAGATGTTGCTGGACTCAAAGTCCCAGAATGCAATGCAGCTAGCTATGCGATGCTACCTAGGCGTATGTGGCATTATAAAATTATGTGGCTTATGTGGCATTATAAAATATATGGCATTCTTAAAATTTAACGCTTTGGAAGCTGAGTGTAGCGATGAGCTGGTGAGGAAGCTTGACAGACTTTTAGCATGGGCTAGATCCGAGTGACCACGCCCACTTTCAGCACAACATTATTGTGGAGTGTTTTACCTAATACAAAAATTTTATTTTCTAATTATGGTGCGTACAAGGAGTGTGTGTGTGTGTGTGTGTGTGTGTGTGTGTGTGAGTTAGCATGTTTCACAAACTTAGCTTGAGTCCGGTTTCTCAAATCATAAAAGATCACCCGCTGATTAATATGTCTTAAAAAAAACAATTTTATTTTCTAAAATTCGCTCCTAAAATGGCTAAAATCTAAAGACTTGAGAACTTCCTGTCAGCAGCAGCGCTTCATGAGCTTAATGTCTTCAGGGACTCGTGGACTCTGCATCTGAAAAGATCTGCAGAAGAACCACCACTGGGAGTAAAACAGGAAGCACACGGAGAACCAATCTCTCAAACGGGACCGCAAAAACCTCAGAGATATAAATCAAGTTTATTTCAGGTCTGTTTCTTTCCTCGGAAGTCGGCCATCTTGGCCAGAGCTGCTCGAAACAGCTTCAAATACTGAGCATTAGTAACATTGTAGCTGGTTACATCAATAAAAAAACTGTCATTTGCCCAACTTTAAGTAAACAAGAAACAAAAATATACGTTTTAATCAATAAAAAAAGATAAACTGTTTATTATAGATAGCTAACTAGAATTATTTTTAATAATAAAAAAATGTGTAAAGAACTACATTTAATCCCCATAGTTTAATATGAAGAAATTGGGGCTCGATAGTTTAGTTTGAGGATTACAGGATAATTATGCAGTGACTGGAAAGCATGTTTTCTTACCGTTTCCATCCTAGAAGTTGTACATGTTTGCAATTATGTCCCTTGAAATGAATGACAAAGTAATCCCACCTTGTCATGTGTAAACTCCTGGATTGTCCTGAAGAGGCTCTTTATCTCTGATACTAGACTCCTTCCATAAATCATGTATGAATGACCCCATCACTATAGCAGCGATTGCACACCTTAAAGGAAAAATAAACTAAAAGAAATATGTTCATTAAGAGACTAAATTTCCACACACACACACACACACACACACACACACTACAATAGTCACATAGTTGTAATAATATTCATCTAAACCGCATTAAGTTGATTAGCTTGTCCACATAAATGATGCTTGTTTGAGTTGATTTATTTGTCTTGCGTCCGTTTGCCGGTCCGTTTTGGTAAGGTTCCCATTTTGTTCAGTTTGTAGTGTGTGTTGGCATTAGCATTAGCATTAGCTCCAGTTCCTAGGCGTAGTCCCAGTTTTCATGGTCATATTTGTACCTTTTGTATGTTTTATTTTAAAATTTGCACACTCCACTCTACTGAACCACCGTCTCCGTTACATCCTTCCTCTCCTCCATACACAACAACTACCGTATGCCAGTCCAAACAGAATCACCTGCCCACTAACGGCTAGATGTTTTTCCATCTGCGCGTGACTCAGTGAACGCTGGCTCAGAGAAATCCCCCTAAACTGCCATGACACAGTTCTAAATGTTCAAAAACACAAGTGAAAAACATTTTCTGGGCAGGTCGAGCAGCTGGAAACACATCCCTGTTGCTTTTCGGATTGATTTTTTCCCCCACAGTAGCGTTGACGCTTTCCAGCGGAACGCGGAGTGGACAGAAAGCTAAATAGTGTGGGTTAGGAACAGCCTTTGATGGTACGCTAAGCTCATGGATATTGTTCGAATGCTCGTTCTAAGTTCTTCCACATGACTCAAGAAGCCACAGTGCCTTTGGGGTCTCTAGTGAAAAAAAAGAAAAAAGCAGAAGTAAGAAAGCCACGATAACCACTGCAAAGACGATTAGCAAAATAATTTGAAGCAGAGGCTGAGATTAAAAGAGAGAGAGAGAGAGAGAGAGAGAGAAAAAGAGGGATTGTTGTTAGCGTGACTGCGTCTAACACTGTGCTTGTTTTAGCAATGCTGTGGAGAAAATAATTATGCTAATAACACAAACTTGGGATTGAGTAATTAATTTTATTCACACAAAAGACCTTTAATAATAATAATAATAATAATAATAATAAATCACTTCATAATTGATAAGCGTCTTAGCTAACTGGTTAAACCATCCAACAAGCTATAAATAACAATCATTGTTCCATAAAAAAAGCTTCTACTATTGTATTAAAACTGTAGTTATCCAACTTTGGATTTGCTGTGTTTAACCTAACTCAACAAGCGCTAGCTTATTAGCTTCGACTGTGGATGGATCCCTGACATGTGAACAAGCTAGACTATTTGCTAAATTAACATTTAAAAATGGACCGCGGTAAACTGTTTAACTGAACAAGTTAGCCACTGTTGTGTACGCTAATTTGGCAGCAGTGAATTACCAGTTTATCAGAATACCAAACTAGCTAGACTGTTGTTGCTAGCTGTATCTACAAACCATTTTAGTTGTGTGGGAAGCCAAACTTGCTACCAAGCCAGCTAACAATCTGGCAGTCGCTGGTCTTTCAGCTTACATAAGGTTGGACCCTAGACTAGTGAATTAGCTAGATTAGAGCTTGCTAAATCCTAACACCACTAAGAAAACAGCTAGCTAAATGTAGTACCTCAGTGACTTTTTCCAGACAGTGTGTTAATGCTAATGATTTCTATAATAATACTTATTTTATTTACAAAAAAAAAAAAAATACTCTGGAAATGGATTAATGCACATGATTCAAATTCAAATGTTATTTGGTATACACCACCATATACAGTATGATACACAGTGAAATGTTTGTGACCTTGAAAAGAAAAGAAAAAGGAATTAAGGAGGCATACAGTAATTAGCAAAATATATGAGCAAAGCATGAGCAAAGCATGAGCAAAGCATGGTTTTTAGTGACCTAACAAGCAAATAACTTACATATTTCAGTGTTTTTAAAGTCCAGCCCTTCAGCTCATTAACAGTCAACACCCATTAGAACCACTAGGTTCTCCATTCTGGTGTCTGATGGGGTCTGATGGATTTTTGGTTGTCTCTAATGGTAGTTTATTGGATTCTGTTGTTCCTAATTGTTCTTCATGGCTTATCATATCTATCCATCCATCCATCCATCTAGGAACCTCTGTAGTCCAACTAGGGACCGTGGAGGCCAGTGGTGATTATCAGTGTACTGTATTTTTGCATTTTATGTCTATGGATCTCTCGTAAACATTCACATGCTTATTCACACACTACGGGCAATTTAGGAACGCCAATTAGCTTAATATGTATTTCTTTGGACTGTGGGAGGAAACCAGAGTACCCGGAGGAAACCCAGCAAGCACGTAAAGAACATGCAAACTCCGTGCACACAATCCCGAGGCGGGAATCGAACCCAGACCCTGGAGGTGCAAGGCGACAATGCTAACCACTACGCCCGTGTGTCGCCGGCCAATCATATACAATAATTTATTCTAAAAGATAACGATCTACCCATGAAAAAGGCCCTACTGCGTTCTGGTGGAAACCACTAAAGTATTTTCCTACTGGATTGTTACGTTGTTGTTTTTTTTCAGCAGAGCACCGACAGAGGAGAGGATCTGTGACCAGAAGGAAGAGACGTGTAATTATTACAAATAGCATTGTAAGAAAACAAATGACTCTCTTAGGTGATCTCAGATGTTTGACGAGCAGACAGCTTGAGCGAGACAGATGGATGCAGGCTGAAATGCAGAGCAAACACAGATGCTGCTATTCAAGGACAATGAATGAAACCTAATGGAAATCAGACAATGAGGCACCACAGGTAAAGACGGTGTCCCTGACTACTGTTTTTAACCTGCTAATGGCAATAATCTGCTAATGGCTACCAATACGCATTTCAAAAATTCCCGTTATTCTCACCTTGTACATGGAACAATTAGGAATTGCTACGACAAATTGTAATTTTACACAACTTACAGCACTGTATAGAATTTTAACCTCTTTATAGAATTTGCATTTTCTGATAAAACCCATTCTGACCCATGGGTCAGAAGGTATTGATTACTTTTCTTACACAAAGACTTTGCAAAACAAAAGTACAGTTTTTTTCTGATTTTCTCCCTAATTTAGTGGTGTCCAATTCCTCCCCATCACTAGGGGGCTCCACATTAAGGCTACTACTAACACTCAGCCGAGAGAGCCGAAGACTATCACGTGTTTCCTCCGAACCGCGTGACATCAGCCGACCGCATCTTTTCGAACTGCTTGCCCACGCACCGTTAGGGGCGGAGTAACACACTCGGGGGGAAAAAGCTATCCGCTATTTCCACGTGCGCGAGGTCACAGTCGCCCCTGATTGGCTGTGGAGCCGTGATTAATGTGGGAGCACTAAGTACCTCTCATCCCGCCCCTCTGAGAGAGCTCGGCCAATCAGCTCTCTCTAGACCTCCAGCTGTGAGAGGTCACATCATCACCCGGGAATCGAACCAGCGATCTCCAGATGATAGGGCGAGCACTTTACCACTGCGCCAATTCACTTTACTTAAACAATCAACAGACAAAAGATTGACAACAAAGATTTTTGCATAATCGGTTATGTTTTAATGTTATCACCTGCACAGCTCTGAGATCTATTGGATTCTTATCTAGCTGGCTAATTCAGCACTGTAGTTCTAGGTTAAATTTTGGCAACAGTCTACGTAGGCTTTCATTACCCACTTCAACTAAATTTAATTTGGTGTTAATGGAGTAAACAAAAAAAAAATGGAAAGAAAAACAACATATTTCAAAATGTGGCTCTGATTCTGCCTTTAACCGTATAAAATATTCGATTAGTTAAAATCAAGGCATACACATGTACGTACAGAAGAAGCCCAGTGAAAGTTTATGGGCTGTTAGTTTAGAAGAGCACTTGGATAAATCTGCTGCACAAACATCCCATAAAAAAAAGCATCAGCATTAGCAGAGTTAGCAGCATTAGCAGCATTAGCTCTCTTTGACTCTTTTGTATTCCCGATGAGCCGAAGGCCAGACGACTCGCGTCCAGTCACGTCCTGTCATTTCAGCTTTTTCCGGAGAGACGAGCGTGATGAAGGTTGCTTTCTCTCTCTCACTCTGTCGCAGCTGCTGGTCGTGATCCAGCCCTAATTTCCAGGCAGATGTTCGGTATCAGATGGAAAATTAACAGAATCAGAACTTCTAACCGGGGAAAAAAAAGAGAACTGCCCAGCACACATGAGTCAGCCGTTTTCATGTCGGGAATCAAAGAGACGGCTGTTTTCCTCCTTGTCCAGCGCAGGAGAGATTAAAGACAGACCCGCCGACTAAAAGCCACATTTCTGGGAAAGACATGTGTTTTTAATTTTTTGTATGTTATTGTATATTTTATCAACCACAGTGCTGTTGAATTGTGGATCCTGATTGGTCAGAATGTGTTGATTAATTTTCTGGAGCAGCAGGTTTGACAGTCATGCAGGTTTACATTAATGTGTTCTTTCTGATACGTTATGGTTTCTATAGCAACAGTTCATTTACAGGGACATACGACATGACGAGTGATTTTGCTTATTTAATATTTACAGAGGGATTATCCAGGGGCAGAAACTTTCAAACAGTCAGAGGTAAAGCTTCAAGTTTTTTCCCCCCCAATAGCTAAAAGAGAAAAGGAGAGAAAGAGAGAGAGAGAGAGAGAGAGAGACTAGTGAGATTATGTCTGTTTAGTTGGAAATGGACAAAAAATAGGCAGTGTTGTTGTACTGGTTGTATAAGAGGAATAAAACACTAAAGGAAAATATTCAAGGTGACAACAGTAGCCTCCAATTCATCACACCGCACTTGTCGTTGATTAGTTTCCAAAACAGCGCCGCCTACGGCTTTCTGTAAAGCTTGTTTGTGAGAAATAAAGTGCAATACAAATCAGTATTTAAGTTAAACTTGTATGATTAAAACAGAATGTGATCCTCTAACAGTTACACAATTTATAAACTGCCTTTTTCCGAGTCATCTTTATTCCTCCGTGTCTTTTCTTTTTTTCCCATTGTATTGCTTCTCCATTTCTTCGTTTGCATCTCAGCCTGTTCAAACACGTCTCTGCCCAGATCACCAGCATCAGCCACTTTTCCATCATGTGTGTGTGTGTGTGTGTGTGTGCGTGTATGTGCGTGAGAGAGAGAGAGAGAGAGAGAGAGAGAAAGCATGCTGAAGGTCAGCCATCCAGAATCACAGAGGAGGGTGTCAGGCAGCCATAATGCATCTGTTGTTTTTTTTTTTTCTAAATGAAAGCACTTTTATTGAAAACGTTCAGGAATAAATTCTCTAAATGTAGTCTGTATTATCTATATTAGCATTAAAATATTTTTTTTTTGTTAAATATTTATGTAAACATTAAAAAGTATACATTTACACTTATTATTACTTGAAGTTAAAAAAAACATCCTCAGTATTATATTAGCCTAAAAACATTTAATATTTCCACTATCCAGTAGTTACGGTGCTTCAGTCACGAGGGATCAAAATGCAAAAACAAATAATAAAATAAAAAGGCAAGAATTAAGGAAAAAAAAAAACGCTACTGAAGAATAATTATTAATAATACCTGAGCAGAAAAGAAATTTAGATATTTTAAAAATGTAACAAAAGAAGAAGGAATGGAAGGAAGAAAAAAGAACGAAAGAAAGAAACGCACATACAGTACGGCCAAGCGAATTTAATGACATCACTGAAGTAGCCCCACCCCTGAAACGATTTTAAACAGCCATGCCATGAAATATGTATTGATGAGTAAATGAGGTAGATTGTGGGTGCCATTACTTATGCACACTGACCTAGGCTAATGGATAGACTGTGAGATGTAGGCGTTACAGCATGTATAATCACATCTCTAAGCCTGGAGTTTTGTGTTCCCGTGGCTCTGTGCGTGTGTGTGTGTGTGTGTGTGTGTGCGTGTGTAAGTGTGTGTGTGTGTGTGTGTGTGTGTGTGTGTGGTTTGCAGGATGGATGCGGAGCTGTGATGACTTGCTTGTGTTCAGGATTCATTCGGATTGGATTACTGGAACATCCCTGAAGATCTCAATGTACTGCATTCCTCCACAACGTCCAGGAGACATGCGTGTGTTTGTGTGTGTGTGTGTGTGTGTGTAAGAGTGTGTGTGTACTGTATGTGTGTGTGTGTGGTTTTTGGAACAGAAACACTGTCCCTAATGGCTCTGATAGCTGTGGTGTCTGTAGTGTGTGTAATTAAGTTGTTATTGCTGCAGTGTGTGTGCAGTGTGTGTGTGTGTGTGTGTGCAGTGTGTGTGTGTGTGTGTGCAGTGTGTATTCACAGTTCACATGGTGTAGTGATGCTGCCTCCGTCTCGCTCAGATATTTATGATGCAGCGCTTTCAGGATTCCAGGTCAAGTTTGTAATTTAGTTTCTGCATAAAGCAATAAAACACTGCTGTTACCACTGAGGGGAAATACAAATAAGGAGAAGAAGTGAGGAGGGAGGGAGGGAGGGAGCAAGGGAGGGAGGGAGCGAGGGAGGAAAAAGAAAGTAAGGAAAAATGATAACAATGAAAGAAATAGTAAAGAAAGTTGCAAAGAAATAAATTGGAAAAAAGTAAAAAAGAAAGAACATAGGAAGAATAGAAAAAACTAAAAGAAAAGACAAAAATAAACAAAAGAAAAAGGAATAGAAAACAAAGCAAGAATAGAAGACAAATTGCAATAAGGAAATAAAATAATAGAAAAAAATAAGAAATAAATGATAAACATGATAAAAAAAGAAGGAAAAAAAGAAAGAATGGCAAAAATTAATATACTGTATAAGTGGAAAAGTAAATAAAAAAGAAAAAAACACAAAAAGGAAAGACAGGAAAAATATAAAAAGAAAGAAAAGAATGAAAGTGAGGAAGGAAAGAAGAAAATAAATGAAAGAAAGAAAGTAAAATACAATAAGAAACAAAAAAGAGGAGTCAAAGGACAGAACAGAATACAGAAAACAGAACAGAAAAAAGAAGGTACAAAGAAAACAAAATAAAAATAAACAAAACAAAGATCTTTAAACGGACAAAAGAATGCATTATAAATGGAGATACAGAACTGGAAAGAAAACACATTAAAAAGTAAAAAGAAACGTCATGTGATCCTGGAATAATTTACATACTGAATGTGATTGGTTGAACTGGACCTTAGTTAGTGACATCACAAAGTTTGTGTGTAGCTCTGCCCTCCAGAAACCAAAAGTAATGATAAAGTTTTTAAAAAAAGAACGAAGAGAAAGGAAGAATGAATAAAAGAAAGATAAGATGTGATTTACAGATGCAGTGAATACAGTAGAGGTTAATAACGCAGTACTTGTACATATTGAGTTTCCGTGGCTGTGGCGTCACTGAGAGATGAAACGTCTCGCCCTCTGTTTGTGTACAGATCGTGTTCTGTGTCTATGACGTCTGGAATTCAGTGAATGGCATCTTCTGGGGTCAAAGGTCAAGTAAGGATGCACAGGATGTACGTGGGCAGGGGACTTCTTTGGCATGGACATTCTTTACCACAATACACACACACACACACACACACACACACACTTTAAATTGGAACAGTAGGGTGTGTTGCGATGTGAGTATGTGCGATGGCGTTCCAGCTGCTTCACATCTGGCAGTATGAATTGGAGCTGATGCCAAATTTGCCTTAAATATGCTTACTTGAGTCAAGGCGTGGCGGAAAAATATCTTCTGAACGAATAAGAAAGAAAAAAAGAAAGAAAGAAGGAAGAAAATATTTTTAAAAGTATAAAAGGAAGGAAAGAAGGAAGGAAAATAGAAGACAGATAAAAAAATCCAAAATAAATGAGAGAAGAAGGAATTGAATAAGAGAAAAGAATACAAAATCAGAAAGGTAAAAGAAAGTACGAGTACATACTGTAAGAAAATAGAAAGACAGAACAAAGAACAAAAATGGAAGAACAAAACAAATAATTAGTAAATAAAAGAACAAAGAAATGACAGAATGAAGGAAGAAATGATGAATAGATTAAAGAGAAGAGACAAACATCATCATGTGGACCTGTAATAATTTACATACTGAATGTGATTGGGTAACTTCCTTGGACTTCAAGGCAATAATCGAGACTTCAAGGTAAAAATCTAAGGTAATTTGGTCTTTAACAAAAGAACAGAGCAAAAGGAAAAAAAACGATAAGAAGTTCCCATTTCTTTTCTTGGATATACAATATTTGCACACATGCATCAGACTAACTTCTTTATATTGAGTGTATTTTTTATGAAACGGTGGCACTGAGGATCAGGACAATCGTTAGCACTTCTTTGAGCTGAACAGGAACTTTCCGCGGCCTCGTCTCCGAGAGGTTACGCATTTCATGGCTCCAGCACTGTGATAATTAAGGACCTTTTTTTTCTCCAGCCTGTCACACCCACCTAACACCTCACACCTCATCTCCAGAAATCCTTTCACGGAAAAAAAGTAAAAAGCAAACGAGAGATAGAGAGAGGGAGTGAAATGTTCCAAGTTTTGATAGGAGAGATGAATCATGAGGTGTTTAATATTCCTGGCGAATTTTAGGTGATTTATGCAGGTGATCAACAGTCTGTAACTTCACTGCACATTTTCTTCTTCACCTTCGCTGTAATAAAGCACGCAAATGGCTCGCGCACGACAGCTGGAAATTAGCCGCAACGTTTTTTTTGTTTGTTTTTTTTTAATAATGTGACCTCTTCATCTGGTCTAAAGAACAATGTTTTGCGTGAATGTGACACACTCCTGAATCTTTACTTCTCTTTGGTACAGTAAATGCAATGTAGTTTGGTTATTTATTTATTTTTTCTCAAAATGCTATAAAGCGTGCTATAAATTTAGCTTCAAAAACTGGCTACATTTTGAAAAACAGCAATGTTACTGTACAATGTTTTGATCTGAATGCCTGACTGAGATGTTTCCTGAAACAAGGAAGTCTAATCACATGCAATGAAAACCACAAACATCATGCATGAATGTGTAATATGTCTAACAAAGAGATTTTTACATATTAGTGATTCATATATTCCAATAGCATAGTGCTAGAGGTTAAGATATAACAAGTTACGAGGAAAAGTAACACTAGTGAAATGACTGAGTGTGTTTTTTGAAGCTGTTTAGCAGAAAATGTTTGCTAGTTAGCAAGAATGTTTATACCTTACAATGGAGATATAAATAAAGTCTGCTGTTACTTTTCCTTTATTCATTCTTCTATATGAATGTAGTGTGCATGTAGAAATCAAGCGCAAAAAAATTATGAAAAGCATTTTTTCTTTAAATCGAAATATAGTTAATTAGCGAAATTTTGTATCTGAGATTTGCGGAAGTGGGAAAAGTACACGAATAAAAGTAGTGATACTCTTTTTAGGATAATACTCAAGCAAAAGCAATTGTACTTGAGTAAAAGTAGTCACCCTCAAATTTCCTTACAAATTCAAATGTACTGAGCTTGCACTAGCTCACATAGTCTGTCTCTCTGCGTTTCTCTCCAAATCCAGTCGTCTCCACATCTGATTTCAAACACCTGCTACATGATTAGGGAAGGCAAATCATGCAATTATGCATAACAGCCAGCAGGTGTTTCAAATACTACACACCACTCTGGTTATGAAATGCAGAAATATAGTGAATTAGAAAGTACAGATATTCGTTTATTGGATGTAGTGGAGTAAAAGTAAAAAGTTAAATAATTTTTAATTAAATAATTGAAAACTTAAATACTCAAAATATATGAAATATGTACTTATGCACAGTGAATGTACTTAGTTACCTTCCACCTTTTGATTACTAGCTTGTGCTTAAGGAAACCTGATTGCATTGAGTGTGTATTGTCTAAAAGATGAGAGAGGTATTGTTTTCTGTGAATCCATGTAATCTTGTTACTTGGATAGGGGCGTGGCCTAACGTTTGGTAATCTGACATGAGTGCTGTTTTATAGCACCAACAGTACAACAATCCTGGAATATACATATTTACAACACACTAAACTCGACAAGATATAAAATGCTGAGAGATTGGTGAACAATAAGTCATGTCCTTAATACAATCCGTCCTATAACTCCTACAGAAAGTGTAATGTAAGCGGGAAGACGGGCCGTCCTGTAGCTCATATATTATTGCTGAGGAGTCGTTGGTATGCAGCGCTGGCCTTCCAAGAACTTTTAAACATATTCAGCAATCTCCTCCTCTAAGTCTTCACAGACTTGTCTATACGCAGGGAGATTTACATTCAGACAGGGGGTAAAAAAAACCCACATTACTCAAGTCATTATTTAAACATGATCCTTTTCGGATCAGAAACAAGTTGTTCAGTGAGACTTCACCTAGCAATGGTGTAGATAAACCCTCCATAAGAACTTAAACTGAGATATACCTTCATTAAAGCTTTACTGTAATATCTTTTTGTTTTTTAATAAATGTACAGTATGTAATACAGTTAAGCCCCCCCCATTATAATGTCACCCATGTGGACATTTATAAAGTTTTATCCCATCATGCATCAGCTGTCATGAAAGCTGTTTGTGTTCATTTTTACTACACCTACTCTCCATGGATAGTTATAAAGCCTTATTTTATCAGACAGATGGTTGATTCTGTATTTATTAAGCTTCCTTCAAACGGTTTCAGATGTTATGAAGTTTGATTTTGTGCATTTTGATGACACCTTTATGGATATTTCATAAAGCTTTACGGATATGAATTATTGTGTAGTGGTTAGCACTGTCGCATTGCACCTCCAGGGTCCGGGTTCGATTCCCGGCCAGGCTCGATTCCTGCCTCTGTGTGCATGGAGTTTGCATGTTCTCCCTGTGCTTGGTGGGTTTCCTCCGGGTACTCCGGTTTCCTCCCACAGTCTAAAGATATGCAGGTTAGGCTAATTGGTGTTCCCAAATTGCCCGGAGTGTGTGTGTGCCCTGCGATGGATTGGGACCCTGTAGAGGATGTACCCTGCCTTGTGCCCTAAGCCTTATGCGATAGGCTCCAGGAACCCCCGCGACCCTGAATACAGGATAAAGTGGTATAGAAGATGAGTGAGAGAGTGAGTGAATTGTGCATATTTTCACAATTATTGTAATAGTGATGTACGATATGTAAGAGTAGGAGGGGGCAGGGGCAGAGAGGGGGGGTAACTGCTGGTTCAGCAGCCTCACAGCCATTGGAAGGAGGTCTGGTGGTTCTGATGTGTATGGACTTGCACCTTCTACCTGAGGGCTGTACCTGGAACAGATGATGTGCAGGGTGATGCTGATCGCACTCGATCTTGTGCATTTGACGAAGGCAGCGTGTGGTGTACAGTAGATGGTGCGAGACTAGTCCCGATGATTTCACCACCCACTGTTCTGCCTTAGTGCAGCTGAAGTACCACACCAAGAGTCCATACGTCAGCACACTCTCTACAGCACAAGGGTAAAAGTTCACCCAAAACCGCTGAGAAAGCTTTGCTCTTCCTCAGGTAGAAGAAGCACTGCTGGGTCTTTCCTATGGCAGAGGTGATATTATTACCCCATGGTAGGTTTTCTGTCACAGTTAGGCTAAGAAGTTTGAAGCTGGTGACCGTCTCTACTGTCCCATTTCCGATCGTAAGTGGTAAGTGAATGGTCCTTGTTTTTTTTTTTATAAAATAAGATCCACAATCATCTCTCTGGTCTTCTTAATATTTTGGCTGCAAAGTTTGGCGGTCTTGGGTTGACCCATTTGGTAGATACGGTATGGATTTGTGAACATATTGCCCCTAGTGGTGCTATAGAGACACCGGGGGTGTAGTATTCTCGCTAGGCCCAAAAGCTCTACCCGGTTGCAAAGTTAGCGTCGTGGGCTAGCTGGGAGATATTGAGGTTTATGACTTGCCCCTTTTGGTGGCATTAGAAAGTAGCCAAAGTGTTCTCTCCAGGCCGAGACCTAATGCTTGGCTGCAAAGTCTGGTGGTCCTGGGTCAAACTGTCATGGTAATATGGAGGTTTAAAGCTTTGGTCTTTTGCGGTGCTTACTATAAACCATTAGTCTAAATAGTTTTAAAAGTAATAGCCCCCTATTCGTTGTCTATTGAACAAGTTCTTGAAACAATGGGAATTTTGGTAAAAGTGTCATTCCAATAGCGAGCTGTTCTCGGGGGAATAGAAAATAACTAGCGAATAAATGCATGTTTTTCTATCACAAATGGAGTAACAAACCTGGATAGTGTTCATTAAAGTACTTTTAAACAATGTTAAGCATTAAAACCTATTCAGTTGTTATAGGTCCAGGCATTTAAAAACCCCTTTTTTTTTTTTGCTGAAATTGAAAATGTAATACATTTCACTGCACTTGCCCTCTAAAAGTAACAAAACTAACCTGCACAACTGAATACCCAACTTGATATGACGGGTGACATACTGTATGACCATTTTGACATCAGCTTTTTAACTTTACATAAACTTTTACATGCGCTTATGCCAACAGACATCACGTGTCATAAACTGTTTTTTCCCTTTGATGTTGCATAAACATTTATAAAGTGTTAATTCCAACAGGCATTAGCTGTCATTAAAACCGAAAAGCAAACCCCCTGAAAGCAGACACCTCCAGACGCCCTTCGTGCTCTTGCTCTCCCTGCAAATCCTCGAACCTTCTCTAATCCTACAAACTGCTCGGCTCGATCGCTGGGAGTTCTCCTCCTGGAGTTCTGTATAACTGCAGAGCTCGGTTTAAATGCTAATACAGCAGATCAAGATATTGATTCAGGGTGGCAGATTAAGTAGAACCTGCGCGTTAACAATCGATATCATAATCCTTAATTTCCCAGTCCGTGTCCTGGAGTAGCTCGTTCGGTGAACACTCAAACGGCTCTGGCTGATTTAACACGCCTGATTTGTTACTCATCAACCCCTCCGTGACCCGAATCAGCGTTGTGCTGGGAAAACGGTAAGCTAATGGACACAAACACTCGGGCAGGGTTTATGTCCATGAAATAAATCTTAAAGTGATTTGGATTAGCTGTAAGGCCCAGTGGGTGTCAGTGGAGCGTTTGGTTTATGAGAAACTGTTAAAAGTGATCAGGGTTATTTCATGAGGGACGAAGCACTGGACATCAACCAAATGGTCGCAACTGAATGTTCGCTTATTCTTTATTTTAGAATTAAATACACCATGATGATTATAAGCATACAATGCAGTTAGGGTCAGTGTTTGTTTGATCCAGGATAAAATAAATGAATTACATTATCTGGAATTAAAACGTTTTGATTTTCTCTGTCTAGCGTTTTTTTTGGTAGTTTGTTTAAGGAAAATTCCAATCAGAATCCAGAATTCAACAGCACTGTGGTTTATGGGGAAATAATGGTGTTTTGAACCTGGGACCAAAACTAAAACTCAGAACTGCTTTCTCACTCTCTCTCATACACACACACACACGCACACACACACCCGGCACGTATTGATGGAGAATCTCAGAGGGTAAATGTAATAAATCCGGTAGGTGAAGGTAATGGAAAGTTTGAGGTTAATCACAATTCTGGACCTCTCCAGTCTCAGTTCTCCACGCAGCTCATTTTGTAGCTTTTTTTCAGCCTAGGTTTGAGGTATGACGGATATTTTCCTCAAGCCAAAACCATTAGTATCTGCCAAAAGTCCACCGTTCCAGACAGTTACATGATTGCTGAAGGTAATTTTCAGAAAGGTGAACTCGCTCAGCAGGACTCGGGTGGAGCGGCGTTTAACACTTGTAAGAAAACAGCGGGCAGATGATTGCTTATTTAGAAATGTGTTTGACACACCATGAGTTTTACTTGTCACAAATAATACGAGTCAAAATAAGAAACGTTTGGGTTATTAGCACCTCATTAAATACATTGATCTTTAGAACTTGTCCATGTTTGCATAATTATAAAGAGAAATCCATCTGATATCTTTCTTTGAAGAAAAAACCAACAGGACAGAAAAATGATCTGGAACTACGAGGAAGTTCCCAGTGTTGATGGATTCAGCTTTGATCAAAGAGCGGGTCATTTCAGATTTTGATTTGAATTAACTTTACTGAAGTTTATAATCCAGAACCTTACTACCGTGCTCTAGAATATTGCTAAAACATTAGCATTAGCATCTCCACATATTAGAATATTAAGCATATTAGTGCATTCGTAATGAACAACATGATAAATGACGAATAACGAAATGCCTGAGACTTTCTCAGCTGAAGGTCACTACTGTATGATTGTGAAGAACTTTAGTAATACTGGAGGAAATTCTTGTGCCAAGACTAATAAAATATACCAAGCAAGGAAATTAGTTGATAAATAAAGTTAAATAAAAATTAAACATCTACAAAGTAGACATAAGATAAACAAGTAAGCATTTTATTACCACTGAAAACAACCTCACAGTCCTAATCACTAATCACTCACTTTAGAGATTAGCCATTTAGCTTAGCATTTAGCTTTTGCTCTTACTACAGTCCAAGGAATGATGTATTGTTATCTTTACTGATGTACTCCATATATTCAGAGATAAAGAACAATCTTACATTCGACAGGCCAGGATTCTTTGGATTGTTTCATATTAATTACAAATAAAATATTAAATACAAAATAAATTTTTATTCACTTTTAGAAAAGACAAATACATAATTTTAAGTCCGTCTGTCAAGTAGCTTTCGTATTCCCTCATTAAAAATAGTTCAGGCTGAGCTGCGAGCCGCGAATGCACCGCTGTCTTCACTTCTTCATCAGAAGTGACTCATCGCCCTCGTAAGGCTGCTTTTAGGGGACCGAACAAGTGAAAGTCTGATAGAGCGAGATAGTGAGGACACTTTAACACCTCGGGTGTCGGACGTGCATCGTCAAGCAAGATGACGACGGCCTCTGATATCAGACCTCTGAGTTTAATATGAAGTTTGGTCTCTCCATAACAAACACTGTTGATTGTTGTACCTTTTTACTGATGGTGTTCCAATACTTCTGGCCCTTGAGAATCCCAGAAAACTGTAAGCATCGATGAATTTTCCAGCTGCTGGTCAACTTTTTCTCGGTCTGTGATTGGGGATGTTCCCGTTCCAGACTCTGCCGTTCAACATCAGACTCCTAGTGATGTATCTGTGTCTCATCACCAAACTTTCACCTTCCTTAGAGTACCGCTCCAAATTTTGGGGGTTTGCAAATATCCAAGCTTCTGTTCATGCTCTTCTGTAAGTTGTTTCAGCACCAGGTACACCCTCAGACCACAAAAAAATTAATTACTGCACGCTGCTCTTCTTTCGTGCAAATCACAAGTGGGATGTCTATTTTTGCTCGCATTACAAATGAACTGATGTAACACGTTCACACCTGCACAGCAGTGACTGGGGAGACAGGAGCCTCGAACAGAAAGCGCTGATAAGACGGGCAGAAGTTTTAATATAACTGGAGTGTGGATCATTTTTGACTTATTGGATAATTTATCTATCTATGTAAATCAATGAAGGATGGAGCTTTTTTTTTAAAAAAGTCTGAACATTTTATCATTGATTTTTAGAAATGATTTTATTCCTAAACTTCTTGAATTGAGTTTTAGAATCTTTTGTACAATACATCTACACCATGTTTGCCCAATGGTTCATTATACTCTACTTAAGAAGAGCTCATTTATGTTCCTTTTTACTTTGTGTTTCTTCTTTATCAGTATTTTCCAAACCAACTAGTCCCTTTTTTGAATGAGATCTGACAGTTAGCTGGAAAAAGTTTACTCTGGTGTAAAGTACTGTATTAAGAGATCGGGCTACGAAGTGAAAGTTAAATGCACTTTTACGACACCGCAGATGTTCCTAACAGATTCCACAATGACTGTCGGATTCTCGGCATTACCAGTAACGTCTGGCTGCTTGCTGGTTTTCTGTCATCCATCTCTCTCTGGTTTGTCTCATTTATCCCAGGCAGTCCATAAACAAACAGACAAGAGGCTCTCTGATCTCGACGGGGGCATCCCCATTACTCAGCTCACACCATGGAAGCTTCACCTCGCACCAGAGGCCCAAATGTAATTAGAGGGAAACATCATCGGCATAACAAATCTGCTGTTCGTGTCGCACTGTAGCTCCATTTATCTCTCTCTCTCTCTCTCTCACTTAGAGGAGAGAATTCCTGCTGGTGTGTTCGGCTAACCTCCAACACTGGAAACCAGTACGTAACAGTGAAGAGTAGAGCCGCCGTAAGCAAACGTCCGGTTCTCACAGTACTTCGCAGTCCCTATAGAAGGCAGGCTACTGTGAATGCTCAGGGGGCCTGACTGAGGGTCGATCTTAAAAAATAAAGAAGTCTCATTATGGCTTGGGGTCAGTGGACCATTGGAAAATTAGGGGGAAAACAATGATCAAGCCAAGTCATGCATACTGCAAGTTAACGGAGAGTTTAGGAGCCACATCCAGGTAAAACTTTTGGCTTTGAAAAACTTGAACCTGGAAACACTTCGGCAACAATTCGACTTATTGTTATTATAATAAGTTATAACTTAGAGTTATTCGTGGCCCAGCAACATTATGATCTAAATTGTTTTTAATGAAATTTTAAACTGATTGATAAACTGAATGATTCTCAACCCTGGTCCTGGCACATTTTCATGTTTTCTCAACTCCCAGTACATCTAATTTAACTATTTATCTGAATAGCAGCCTTTTCAACACTATGATATACAGGACATGAGGACCTGTACTGTATATCCAGTGTTCCATTTCTTGGTCCACTCTTCCACTGACCTCGTGGAACTTTATTCTGTTTCAGTGTTTTGCCTGCAAAGTTTTCTGTTCGTGTTTTTGAAAGACAGCCTGTCATATTTCATTCAGCTTTTCCTGGTTGTTGGTTGTCAGGCAACAGGCTGAGAAGGTTAAACCAGACTTGTCCATTCCTTGGCAAAGATTTCAGCTCCTCCCTGAAGTTTTCCCAAGCCAACTGTGTGATTTAATCACTCCAGTATGTCCTGGGTCTGCCCGAAGAGTCTCTATCTAGTGGGACTTGACTGATGCATGTCCAGTGGGGAGCAAAGTTCTGGAACTTCTACTGTAAGGTGCCTGAACCATCTCAGTTCACTCCAGTAGAGGTCTGCTTCCAGGAGATAACGGCTTGGCAAGATCCATAGTACATTTAAATAATTTAATTCTGCATACTGAGATACAGTAGGGTTTAGGGACAGTTAATGGCATGGAAGTTAAAGTGCCAGCAATTGACAGTTTGGTGATGTTAAAGCTTGAAGATTTGCAATCCATTCAAACTGTTCAAAGCTCAATTTGGCTCTGAGAATTAATCAGAGATAAATGTGGTCCTGGACACACTACTGCCATCACTGTAGAACATTGGGAGTGTTAGGATTGACAACCTGTCCATCCTCTTTTACAGTATGTGTTACAGTACCTTCATTGAGATGTGGAGAGAGTTGGGCTTGACTTTGTAAAACATGGTACTATTGGTGCATATAATTTTTTTTTTTTTTGTAGTTTGGCAAGTTTATACAGGACCTGAAGGTTTCTTGGGTTTGTCCATTTTTGTTTGAAATCTATCCTCCAATCTTTCCATCCATTCAAAGAACCCTTCAGAAAAGATTTGTTTTTCTCTTTATGTTGAGATTTGATATGTTAATGGGCAGCTACAAGTTTATGCCAGATCTTAGCAGGACCCCACGGAGGTGACGGGGCATGCTGGGATATGAACTCCTGCCCCACAGTAGTAACCATGGAAAGAGAGACGTTGCTGTTGATGTTTGAGAAAATCGATCATTCAAGCAGCGAGAGGCCAGAGTGCTCTGGCAGGCCACAGAGATGAAAATCAATCTACAGTGACCTGACTTGAAACCTGACAAAGCAGGCATTGTAAAAAAAAATCTTTCTATTTCTGTGTCGAGTGTCACGGATTTACTCCATTTGAATTCGGGCTGAGTTAATTTTATGAGTTCGGACTCTTTAAGGAAGGAAATGGTGTAAAAAAAGAAATGAAGTAAAAACCTTTGCAAAATGTATTTTTAAACTCGGTACAGTTTCGCCTAAACAGGGCAGAAACTTCTATCTAACATAAACCAGCTTTTATTTTTCAAATTAAGATTAATGAACATAATGTTTATTATATAATTAAAAAAACAAAATCAAAACAGATTTGCAAATCAAGTTTAAAACATAATTTAAAGATAATTTTATAACGCAACTATGAGATTCAGTTTCATATTTAACAAATTAATGTGCTACTCAAATTTAAACCGTGAAACTGAACTTTAATCAAATTGACTTAAACATGATGTTTCTTCATGAATTCCTCAAATCATCAGACCTACGAGGGTTTATTTTTCTGACTAAGCAGCAAAGTGAGTCACGGTGAAGTTGTTTATTATATATATATTATATATACTGTATATAACATCTCTATTTTGAGACGTACCATCCTTTACTACCCTTAGAATAAAGTCCCATCTGTCGCCTGATGACTATTTTTGTTTTGCAGAAAAGCTCAAATTGAGTTCCTCACCACGTCCAGCTGCGGGGGAGGAGAGGAAACGCTTCCGGCGCTCTCGCATACATTAAATTAGTTCAAAGCCAACCTTGCTTTCAGTTTTTTTTTGCCTCGGCTTTTCATGCTGTCTTGTGATAACGATAGCCGCTCGCTTAGGTCACTCGTAGATCAGCTGCACAGCTTCTGCTCTCTAAACTCTGCTCTCTGATCCACGATGATCAAACGACTCCATGGTCCTTTATCACCTTTACGAGCTCCATTAACGAGCTTTATACGAGGCGACAGGTAACGTTTCCGCTTTCAAACAGGCAAGCAGGAAGCTCTCAGATCTTTTAGCTCTGGATACTGTTTATGGATCGAAATGGCCAGCGCAGGTCACATGCCACATGAGGAACGAGTTTAAAAGGAAAGAGGAAAGAGGTGACGGGGTCACGGGGGGTCAGGAGCCACTTCTGTTTAACGGGGATAATAAGGGCGTCACCTTTCACTGGGTGATTCATCAGGGCAGGAAGAGTGAAGACATAATCTCACAAAGTCTACTTATGTTACTAACCATGTGCCAATCCATCACAGGGTACACTCGAACACATATAGACAATCTGCATGTCTTTGGACTGTGGGAGAAAACCGGAGTACCCGGAGGAAACCCAGCAAGCACGGAGAGAACACGCAAACTGCATCGAACCCAGACCCTGGCGGTGCTAACCACTGAGCCACTTCCATGAAATACTATTAATAGAAGTCTAAATAAGTAAATGAAAGTAGAAATAAAGGCATACATTCTTATGAACTGAGTAAAATCCCCAGTGCTGATTTAACACTTTCAGCTGGACTCATATAACCACAGCTGGGTGTTATTTTAACACTCTGGAATTTGCTGTGTACATGTTTTTTGTTTTTTTTCAACTTAATGAACAGCTTTCAACATTTATGCTTGAAAGATAAATGGGTTGTGCTGTTTCAGAAAAATAATCAATGATAAGAAGGTGTGATGAAGCAGAGTTACTGCCGCTTCCCTATATACAGTATAATGATTCCTACCGTAAAAGCCTTTAACATTACAGTGTTACCTTTGAGTGTGGAGACTTCCATAAATGTCCTTCTTACAGAAACAAATACTAAAAATCGGATTATGTGATGTACTGGTAAGCACTGTCGCTTTGCACCTTCAGGGTCAGGGTTCGATTCCCACTTCAGGGTCTGTGTGCATGGAGTTTGCATGTTCTCCCCGTGCTTGGTGGGTTTCCTCCGGGTACTCCGGTTTCCTCCCACAGTCCAAGGACATGCAGATTAGGCTAATTGACATTTCTAACAACAATTATGTGTGTGTGTGTGTGTTCCCTGGGATGCAGACGGCCTGGCACCTCATTCAGGGTGTACCCCGTCTCGTGCCCGTGTTTCCTGGGATAGGCTCCAGGCCTCCAGCGACCCTGTATAGAATTAGCTCTATAGAGATTGAGTAATCATTTGGACAATTCATCATACAAGAAACTCTGTTACTTTGGAAACGATAACAGATTAAAACAAGTGCATTTAATATAACGCTGCGATTTGCCGCCGAGCTACAGTACTGTCAGACCTGCTGCTCCAGAAAATTAATCACCTTCTGACCGATCAGAATCCAGAAATCAACCGCGGTATGGATTTAAAGAGAGGAACGAGAGAACGAGAGTGTAAAACGTAACACGTAAACGGAAGTGGGAAAACCTTTATTAATCGGCAGTTTGCGCTCGTTCTGCCAGCGTGATGATTAAAGCGCTGGGTTTCGGCCTGTCAGCTGCTCATGAGTAATTGAAGAGTGGCTTAGAGACCCGTGGCGCGAACGCATAAAGCATGAACGCATAACACACACTTTATCACCTTTAATACACACGGCAGTTACTCAGGCAGTAACACTGATGTGTGTGAGACTGACACTGATTCTCCTCCTGGGCTTGAAGACGGATGGCTTCGGGTCTGTGTTCTGCGAATATACAGTACGCATCGCTGCTTTTTTTGGCTTCCGTGCATTTGGTCTTCAAGCGCGCACGCACACACACAAATCCACAAAGATGCATACACACACAGTATGGATAAGGAGTTTTTTTTTCAAGAAGACAGAAGTGTCTTTTGAGTTTCTAGAACTTAGCATGAAATTCATATTTCCTAAAATACACCGCATCAACAACAGCGCAGTGTTCTCTCCGAAAAAGGCTGAACTTAATCCTCGTCTCGCCCACACTCCGCTTCTGTGTGATGTTTGACATTTTATCTCGACCTTTTAAAAAACGTGCAGTTTGTCAGAGAGCAGCCTCGGTAATTAAACCTGCCTTATTTTCGTTAAAAATGAGCGAGAAAAACCAAAACGACTCTGTTACCGAATTTCATTAAAAAAGAATGCAGTGACGGAAGACGCTTGCTAAGTTTACCTGGACGATATTTCTCCATATTGATTGGAAATGATTCTAATTAGAGATTCCGATTTAACTGTTCGCATGGACGCTGATCTGATAAGATGTGTGTTTTACATCATTAAAGCATTCAATCAGATTGTAACATTTTTGACATTTGCCAAGTGAAGCGTTTAATCCGGAGGAAATATAACAGAAAGAAGAAGAAAAAGCAGTATTTTTCTCCACCTATTAAGGTTTGGTCAGGCTTCCCATCTTTTTCAATAATAATTTTCCCGCCTTCTGTGTTAGGATTGGTTACAAGAATCCTGCCTCATCTGTGATTGGTTAGATCCTTCATTATGTATGAACTGCGAGCCAATCAGAGCTCCTCCCTCGAGGATTCAGAGGATGAAAGTCTGAACTAAAGACATGAATGTTTGTTTTTCCATATGCTTGTTTTTCCATAAGTTTACTGATAGAGTGGGCCGATATGTGCAGAAAAAATATATTTATTCCAACAAGAGAGAAATTATTATATTAAGTGTTTAATATTTAACCTGTTAAACTGGATTATCATCAATCAGGTGGCTCTAGGTTGTTGCCTTGGAGATCTGAGGATCTGGGTTCGAGCCCTATTCCGCACCTTTCAATACCTGTTGAAAATTTATTCGGACCGCGTTAGACTGTTCCAGTTGATGTATTTACATGATGCGCTTTTATTACGATCGGCTGGTCTTCTGCTTTTTAGTGGAATATTAGTATCCATGTAAAGGCACCTACTGGACCACTAGTTATAAAAAAAGTTCAAATTTCAATGAAAGTAATAATATTTAAAAAATAACCGAACCGTTATGAATAACCAGGCAACAAAACTGAAGTTGTAGTAAAAATAACAAAATAACTGGATTTATAAAATAATCAGGTGGCTTGGTGGTTAGCGCGTTCTCAGACCTCCTCACGCCTCCAGGGTTGGGGGTTCGAGTCACGCCTCTGCTCTGTGTTGTCCACATGCTTGGTGAGATTGTGTGTGCTTGTGCTCTTTGATCAGTCCGCACCCCGCCCGGGGTGTGCCCCGAGTTCCCATGGGTAGCGATACAGAAACTGGAAGGATGGAGTTTTAGAGTTTGTTTGTATGAATATGATATATCGCTCAGTGGTTAAGGAATGGGGTTACTGATCAGAGGGTCCCAGGTTCGAACCCCAGCACCACCAAACGTCCAGTGTTGGGCCTGTGAACCTCAGATGTGTAATGAGATAGCATGTCGCTCTGGATAGGGGCGTCTCCCAAATGATTATAGGAATGATGAATGTCCTCTCCACCTTTTACCCAGATATGTACTGTAGATACTATAAATATACATATACAAATGTCCTGCTGAAAATATAGGGTTGGACTGAGGGAAGGAACAAAAAACCTCGCCTGTAAACACAAGCATAGCCTTTTTTAATTTAAAAAGGGTGTGAGTGTTTGTTCCAGATGATTTGGGTAACATCTAATTTAAACAATTTGCCGCGTGCTCCCTCCAAAGCTAAGTGTGATAAATAAAAACTGGTGGACAGAAATCTGTCAGATGGCATCTTTTTTTCGATTAAATGCATCAAGGGTGTCGCTTACAGGATAAATCTGTTTGTTTGAAGCACGAGAACGAAAATGACCTCCAAAGAATAAAAGTTACGGCTCCCTGTAACTTCTCTAACTACATTTCTGAAATATAATAAGGTGTCATAAAGCTGTAGCAAGGATCATTTGTAAGTGTATGTGTGTGTGCAGTTTTGTGTTTCCCCGGAGCTCACAGTGATTTTTCTGGTGTTCTGCAGGGTGCCATCTACCTGCCGGGTAACCGTGTCACTGAGCATCCCAGCAACGGAGACGAAGGCGGCAAGTTTCTGTTCGAGGTCGTCCCAGGTAAGAGGAAGAATGAAACTTCCAGAGTGCGGACTCGCCTGGAATTTTAAACAGAGAGAGAGAGAGAGAGAGCGTTCACACATGGAATGATGCTTAAATTATAGAGCTGCAGTTTTTTTTATTTCTTTTCAGAATCAAATGTTATTATTGCTGTTGGAAATGAGCTGAAAGTTGATTTAGATGTTTTATAGTCTTAGAGTGTTTTAAAGCTTTTCTTTTTTTATTGGCCCCAAAGCATGCCCTGGACTAGCATACGATCTAAATCAGGTTCGTTACGACAGGAAAACACTAAAACGTGAACACAGTGCGGGAGGATTTAAATAAGCACTGGTTTTAGGGGTGTGAAAAAGTTGGACAGCAGGGAGGAAAATTGAAACATGCAAGAGAGAACTTAACCCTGTCAGACCAGCCATCTTGTTAGTATTGTTGCTTTTCAATTCCTTGATTTCTTCAATCGATCTTATGAGATTGTCAGGATTGTGAGGATTGCAGATCTTTTCTTCTGGATCCAAGCTTGTGTACTCGATCACATTGAACTAGAGTATGTAAGTCCCCTACATACAAACATTTGATAGATAAGAACAACATTCACACATGTTTAATCACAGAAGGATTAAAGAACAAGGACAAGATCATGGATCGTGGTAGTTTTATACTGTTTATAGCCGATTGTATTAGTATCCTAGTACCTAGACAACGTTTGTTGGACTTACGAACAAATTGGACTTTGAGAACGGAACACATTTGTATGTTGGGGACTAACACAAATGAACTTGATTGTTTTAGTGTAGATTGGTTATAAAGTGTAAATGATCCCAAAGGATTGTTAGTGAGACCCAGAAAATGAAGACTCAATTAAAACCAAGCCACAGAACACAACATTTCCAGCTTTCTTATAATCCATTGATTATGCCCAGAAATGTTCTCCAATCACCGGCTCCATCTTGGACATCCACTACCTTGATACTATATTCACATTCACAGTGTTTGGCAGATTACCTTATTTCCTCATAAGCACTTTTGTAGTCTTTAATAAAGATACCATCAAGGTAAGAGAGGGCTTGAAATTAAATACACATGTACAAGGATAAACACTTAATCAAAGTGCTAATTCCAGTGCTTAGTAAATAGATGGGTCTTTAGTTTTCATTAGAAGACCAAACTGGTTGGAAAGCAATGGGAGGTTGATGCAAAGTCTTCCTTGTATCCCAAGTGATGGTGGGTCCAGTTGACCACGGTGTAGACATGATGTGCCTTTGGTAAGAATAAGTGTTTTAAGTCTAGATATCTATGTATCTATACAGTTTGTAGAACCTAATGTTTAATAGCAATTGGGATGGTCTGGGACAACTGTTGTGTCCAGGGGAACAGCTGCCAAGATTGAGCAGCAACATCCAGTTTTAAGAGGACAAGAAACTAAAGAAGCAACTGTATGGCATTTGTGGATATACAGTAAAGGGACAGAACCTTCTGCTGTTGTAAAGGTTCTGCACATTTACACACAGTACTAGACTGCACCAGGTGTACCTACCAGTTGGACAGGAGAAGATAGTAGAGTCCAATCAAGTCCGAGCACCAATGGGAGCAGGAACTGGATAAATATACATCTATTTCTTTGTTTGAATCATCTCTACTTTATCTCAGCGTAATGCTAAACCTCATTCAAGACTAAAACTGAAGTTGAAGATTAAAGGTCTTGCTCAAGCACCAGCAGTGGCTGTCTGATAGTCCTGGGATTTGATCCCCCAACATACCAGATGTTTTCTGCATGCCTTATACAGTAGATGTCCTCTTCCTGTTCGTGTTGGAGTGTTTAAAAGAGTCTCACACAGGTGATGAAGTGAATGCGAGGTGTTGGCGTACGTATACAAAATTCAACATACACACATTTTTGTCGTTATGCTTGTGGTAGTCTTGTAGGAGTCATATTACCTCCAAAACCTTTTCTTTTCTTCCAAGTGTCTTATTTCACCTTTCATCTCCTTTCATTTTTCAGCTGGTCGATATGACAATGTCGTGCTTATTATGGCACTGGGGCAGTTTGTCCTTCACTGTGTCAGTCGATACAGCGTCTGTGTCTGTGATAGCTTCAGGCTTGAAGTTCGGATTACCTTATTAACGGGAACAAACTATCCTTTTTGTTCTGTGAAAGTCACAAGGCACACTGATGTTTTTGTCTTCTTCTGGACCACTGGTTTGCTAACATAGCGCAGCTTATATAACCTTTCAAAATCTTGTGACCTTGTGATATTTGTGACCTTTACGGTCTCTTTAGGGCTCTGGATTTATCTGACCTTATAATAAAAGAGATGCATTGATGGAGAGCTTTAGTATGACATTCATCAACCTCCGCTGCCTTTAATATAGTTCAGGTTTGACAGAAAATGCCACAAGGCATCCTCGTCCGGTTGACGTCATGCTAAAGGAAGGGATTTCATCACTTTGTAGATGTAATTACCGCTTTTCCTGACAGTACAGCGACCAAAACCCTGCAGAATCTCTGTGTTTAGTGTTTCTGTCTCGGCACAGCAGCAGATGTGAGAGTGTAAGTACTGCGCCAGAAACAAGAGGAAGCGAAGATTTAAACCTGGCTTTTCGCCCTTTGGAAACACACTCAGCCTCTCACTGGCCTGTCAGAGCGCCATGAAAAACTACATGAGCATGTGTAGGCATTGTTCTGCAGTTTGGTTCCCGAAAGAGCAAAAAGAACATCTCCATATGCTCCGATGCTTTTTTTTCTTTTTTCTTTTTTTTTTTTGCTGTTTTTCTCTTTGGTGAGTCGGGCACATATGGTCCGGATAAAATGAGATTGAAGAAGTGTTAATTAATAAATTAATACTTGCTGAATGCATTTACTGCACAGTATAATCATTTTAAATTATCATTCTCTACAACAACTTCATTGTGTTGCACATTTTTGTTACACTGGAGAATCTCGTAGCATATTTTATTGAACACAGCTCTTCTCAGAATTCTCTGTCAAACTCCAGCATCTAACAGCAACCAAATCATATTTGTTCGTTAAGCAATAAACATATTCTACAGTGGTAAGAGGTGCTCTAGGTGTAACAGAAGAGTTCAAGGTGGAAGTGGGTCTTCATCAAGGATCGGCTCTAAGCCCCTTTTTGTTTGTGCGATAAAAGAGTAATGAAAGGAAAGGTGCGAGAATGAAAGGAAAGGTGTACAGGACAGTGGTGAGACAAGCGATGCTCTACGGCTTAGAGACAGTGGCACTGAAGAAAAGACAGGAGGCAGAGTTAGAGGTAGCAGAGCTGAAGATGTTGAGGTTCTCTTTGGGAGTGACAAGGATGGATAGGATCAAAAATGAGTTCATCAGCAGGACAACCCATGTTAGATGTTTTGGAGATAAAGTCAGAGAGGCCAGATTGAGGTGGTTTGGACATGTTCAGAGGAGAGATGGTGAGTATATCGGTAGAAGGATGCCGAGGTTGGAACTGCCAGACAGGAGGTCTAGAGGAAGACCAAACAGGAGATTTATGGATGCAGTGAGAGAGGAAATGAAGTTAGTTAATGTGAAAGAAGAAAAAGCAGAGGATAGGGTTAGATGGAGGCAGATGATTCGCTGTGGCTGCTAATAAAAAGATCCACATTCCACATGAAATACCAACAAACACCAACATCCACCAGCAAACAATGACATTTAGCATCAAACACCAAATAAGCACCACCAACATTTTTCTTTAAATCCCCAAATTCTTATTTTTAAACAGCATAATTTTCCATAAAACACCAACAAAAATTTTTTACATGAAACTTCAAATGTTACTAAACACCAAGTTCCATATTAAACACCGCAAAGACCTATATAAACACAAACACTCGTAAACAAGCAAAAACATTCTCTATCCAATGCTACATTGCAAGAAACACCGTCATTAGCTTATAAAGATCAACATTTTCTGCCAAACATCATTATTCTTCAATGCTATGTAAACCAAAAGCCTAGACTTTCTGTAAAAAAGAAAAAAACACCAAAAACTTCAGTAAACACCAGCATTATAACTTCAGCATTGAACATTAACACTCTCAGTGTTTAGCTTTAGGCTCAGGTCTAAGACCATCTGCATGGGACCAGTCGACTCTACATCAACTTAAGTGGAAGAAGTGAATCAAACTGGCTGTGTTTGTTGGATTGTAGATTTTTGTGAGTCAAAGAGCAGAGCTGTAGCGACATATGCCGAATGTTCTGGAGATCATAAAACGTGAAGAGAAAATAAAAACTGGAAATCAATCAAAATGTTTTAAACTACAATCTTTTATGTACAGTAAGTGTCTACTCATTTCTTTAGCTCGGACTCTGTGTGTTCTTCAGGCTGTGAGTTTTGTCATTCGTGCACTGACTTGAAAAAAAAAAGGTTTTGCAAGAACGTTTTGAGCGCCACGCTATCCTCTGATAATATTTTTTATGCTTTTGGAAACTATGTGCAGGGCGAAACTAAACCTAGCAGAAGATCCAAAAAGAATAAAATTCTCTCTGATTCAGACTCAACAAATAGGCTTATATGGATAAGTGGCCGCGTTCTCCTTTTTGTCGTTTCAAGATGGTCCATCTGCGCTATCAGTCTGCCAGCAAAAGAACGTTCTGTGCTGAGCGTTCCTTCCGTCATTGTTTTAATAATAGTTGACCCAGACTTGTCACTGGAGCTGCCTTCATGATTTTTACCTTCCTTTAGCTCTGACAGCAAAAACAACACGCTGAGATCCTACTGTAATTTTGCTTCACATGTCTCCATTCGAAAATATTAAATTCAAATGATACCAAAGATAAGCATACTGTAGTTGCAAAGGAACGACGATCGGGCCCAAGCACCCGCGCATCGCTCAGGACTCAGCCACAACTCTCCCGTTAGCTTAGCATAAAGTGTAAAATACCTGACTAGCATTAGCCTAAAACTTTATCTGAACGCTTTTTATTAAATTTTGTCAAAAATTTTAAATGATTTAAAAATAAGGAAGTCATTTTGATTTAATTGTAGTTGAGTGCAAAAGTTTGCACACCCCAGAACAACACAAAAAATGCTTCATTATCAATTTAATTAAATGTATAGCAAAGAGATATTTAACTTCAGGAGTTTTCACGGAAATATTAAAAATTCAAGCTTGTAAGCTTTTTTGTGTTTTATTAAATATTTGGAAATGAAACTGCATATTCGCAGTGTACAATCAAATACCTCTACATGAATCAGCTTAGCCCTCTTATTCTTATATTAAAAAAACTTTTTGTTGAATACTTATTTCATTACCAAATGCAACCACATCTCATTTTTACTTTTATTTAAAGTTTTATCCTTTTATTTATTTTAAAAAGATGTAAAATCTGCAAAACATCTGTTTTAGTTTAGGAATCTGTATCTTCAATTTAAATATTTGTTGCAAAACATTAAAGTTTGAGACATGGCGCGAAAGAAAAGGCGCAATCATGTGCATCACGCGTACAAGAATAACTGCAGTGTTTTAAATACAAAGGTTTTATTATTACCATTATTATTATTATTATCATTATTATTATTATTATTATTAATACACTCCATAGACAATGCAGCGATGCGGTCGATGCTCTGTCAGGACTGAGCTAAAAGTCGATGCAGTGGACAGATGAATGATTAAGGTAGTGAAAACTGTTTTTTCTGATGAGGGAAGCACCTGCTGAGGGATGAAATCGATGCTCTTTCGTTGAACGTGTGGGGTTTATTAATGAGTCTTTAATCAGGCTTTATTAATCACAATCATTTCATCTGTTCACTGAGACGTCTTTAAGTCTCTCTCTGCATCATGTGTACTGTAGAGGTTTGGAGTCCTAAAACTGAAGTATCCATCTATCTATCTATCTATCTATCTATCTATGTATCTATCTATCTATCTATCTATCTATCTATCTATCTATCTATATTTGAATAAATTATATTATAATTAATAGTTAATATTTGGGTAACCTCTGAAGTGAAAACGAGGCACATCTGGGCTCTAAACCCATAAACATCCTTACATCATTTAAATGATAATTATTAGTAATTTGCACGACTTTATTAAGTCTAGTGAGACAGATTTTCTTTTGCATATCTAGCTTTTGTGAAAAACTGTAAATATTTTAAAACGAAATATTGTAATGTGAAGCATATAAAGAAACAATTCAAATTCATGGATTTAAAAGTTTGTTAAGGAGTCTCCAGCGTCAGCACCTTCTAAGTCAAGCAGTAGGAGTTTACATCCCTTCCTGTGACAAGCTAGAAGGGGGAAAAAAGAAAGGCTGGAAGGAGGAACAACTGTTTATAGCTGCTATAACGTCTCGTCTCGTCTCTAGTACTGTATCTATAAGACTGGTGTAGCGTCAGAGGAATAAAACACTTCAACATGTGCATAGGTCGTAGGAAACAAATTCAACTTCAGGATGCTTATAATTAAATCGGACTTTAGTTAAAGAGACCAAAACATTTTGTTGTAAACAAATTTTCCAACTCTCTCTGTCACTTTCCTTGACATTGCTCCAGCGCTAGAGGGAGGAGAAACCCTCCAAGGTCACAGTCAGAGGATCTGAGGACTGCGGGTCATTTTCCCAGAGTCCCACTGCACCCGGCTTCCTGTCGGAAACAAAGCAGGAGTGATATGATATCGAAAAGTCCACAGCGCAGTGTGTGTGTGTGTGTGTGTGTGTGTGTGTGTGGGTATCAGCTTTACATTAGCGAGTGCAGGACAAACACAGGATTAAACACTATACACTGTTAGCGTGTTTACTAATGGATCGGTGTGTTAAAGAGAAACCTTTCTGCAGACTCAGAGGTCGTCTGGAGCGCTTCCCGCAGGGTCACGGCTGCACTCGGGGATGAATTATTGCTCAATTACCCTGAGTTGCTTGTAGTTTGTTTCTTGTGGGTGTGTAGCAACCGCTACGTTTGGCACTCAAACACTCCAACTTTTTTGTTTTTTTAGTAAACCCAAATGCACAGCGAACTGGTGAAACACAAAGTAAACAGCGCACTGATCAGTGTGGAAACGCTGTCTTTACTGTATGCTAGCTTTGTTCTTAAAGTCGCTTAGGAAAACATGCATCACCGTCATTTATTTCTCATTTAAACCTGATGGAATACGGAGAAACTGGAACGGGCCGAGCTTTGACCTCTGCAGCTGAGGGAGTGGGGGAGAGATACAGTACAGGGGAAAAACAATAGATAAATGGATGGATGGATGGATAGATGGATAAATATCAGGTGGCTTGTGATATTGAATTATGGATTATGATAGATCAGATAAAACAAAATAAGCAAATAAATTATTATGGGTTCGATAGATGAGCAGATAGATCATGGATGGATGTAAGAAGGCTAAAATTATATATATAAAAAAAAAGATTAAAGAAGAGAAGAAGTTCCTTGAAAGCGCCAAACTGTGAACAGGAAAGAAAAAGATTGCAAGATAAATATAAAAGATAGAAAGAAGAACAGATGGTGAGAAGAGAGCTAAGAAAGGAGAATTAAAGACAGGAAGGCTGAGATTTTCAAAAGAAATAAAAGAGAAAAGAGTATTTATAAAAAGCTGTAACAAAGAAACAGGAAACAGAGTGATGTGGGTTTTTTTAATCACATGTCACAAGTTGGTCATGGCAGTGACGCATGGGCACTGACACACACACACACACACACACACTGAAGTGAGTGAATATAGAACAGAAGAAGTTTCAGTGTAAGGCCTTCAAAACGTTGGTTCTCTCTCTCTCTCTCTCTCTCTCTCTCTCTCTCTCTCTCTCCATCCCTCCTGCAGAGAGTCAGGAGTTTTTATCACCTTATTACTTCTGCCTCGTTAATCTGCCCTCCACTGAACACAGAGATCGTTAGTGGAGATAATTAACTCCGAGAGACACCAGGGGTCGTGTTCGTTCAGTCAGTTATAATCGCTCTGGAGACAGGAACAAGAAGGAGAGAAAGTGAAAAGAGCGTTTTCTTTTATTGTTATTGTCATGATTATTAGGTCAGAATGCTAATAACATCGACAGCATTCCTCACACACTCTTGTGTCCTGAATTCTTTGGCTACGTTCACACTGCAGGCAAAAGTAGCACAAATCAGAACTTTTTGGATCTGTTTTTTTTTTTTTTTCATAACAGGGTGAACAGAATAAATCACATATTGTACAACTGGAATATTTTTAAATGTATTTTTGGCCAACTTCTGTACAAGACGTCCTAACTCAGAAACAAATCAGATTGTTAGCAATGTGACCTCAGTCTGAACGGTTAAACCAGAACTTTTACGTGATTTTGGCACACGTCACAAAGACTGCTCCTGGCTCTGAATCTGTGTCTGAATTTTGTACGGCTTGTGTATGTTTGTTTTCATACGACATCATGTGACGTCTCGCCGAATGTGAACGCATTGGCCATGTTTAATAATAATTTGAACATCCAAATAAAAAATTAGATCTGAGCAATAAATCCGAATTGAGCGCTTAGGCTTACTGTACAGCGCGAACGTCGTCTTACGCTATTGGTGCTGAATTTGGTTAAAATAGTCCAGGTGTCATGATTGTGTAAACTGGGTGGGTGTTTGATAATCAGAGATTAAAGTGGGCGTGTCAGGGCACGGGCCATAGGCAGGTAGCTAGGCAGGATATCTTTCACCTGCAGAGGTGAACTGGAAGAAGAAAGGGAAAAAAAACAGGGTTAAATAATAACAGCAACTTTAGATGCATTCATAAGGACCCTACTGTAATATTCTACCCTACTGTTTGTGCATGTCAGCATTCATGTAAACAGTTTAGTTGGAATCTTTTATCAGAATGATTTCAATCAGACTAAACAAATATTGTAGCTAGAGGGAGACAATAAAATATAGACGTCATAGATATAAAGTCTTTAGCAGTAAGGATTGCGCATTACATACAGTATAAACACGAAGACGACGGAGTGGTCAAATACAAATGTCACACAATTGTCCTGATTAATATCTCAGTACACCTGTTTGTATTAAAGACCAGCTATTTTTAAATGGAATTTCTTGCAGACTGTTTTTGTTTTCAAATTTACATCGATTAAAACCACAGAGATTTTCGGTTCCCCCTTGTGCCGCTTGGGCAGCTTTAGCCCCTCGGGGCGTGGCTCCACAGGCCCACTGGGGCGTGCTGTGGTGTCCGGCACCAGAATATTGTCACCAGGACGTTACTGGATCAGACTTGTTTGTCCACGGCATTCCATCAGATACGGATCTGGACATTTGGAGTCTGGGTCAGTGCCATTGGTCTCCTCGCCCGCCTGCCTCGCTGCGGAAACATCACCAGGTGTGCTGAACTGCGAGCTATATTAAGCTATTATAAAAAGCTTTTAGACGGCAGTTTGGATAAAATCAAAGTTGTGTGCTCGAGCTGCATTTAAGGAGAAGGATTTTTATCGTGTGATGTTGGAGCGATGGCTCAGGTGCCTCAGACTCTGTTTGAGATATTATAAAACTGCATAATCTGTTTCCTCAAACCAGTTTTCTTTATCCCAACATTGCACATTGTTTATAATTAAGTAAATCTAAGTATTTTATTATTTAAAAAAAAAAAGCGATTAATTGCGATTAATCGCACACTATGACTGTGATTAACCAGATTAAAATGTTTAATCGATTGACAGCTCTAGTCATAACCTCATGGCCGATCTGTGTATATCTACAATCAGTATATACTGTACAGGAGCAGGTGTTTATATCCGAGGACTCTCTCAACGTCCAGCGTTTTCTCCTCTCTCTCCTGCAGTTTATTTCTCTTTTATACAAAGAGCGCTCTCAGTTTCCTGCTCTATGTTCCAGCCCTGGATATAATGAGACGTTCTGTGCTCATGACATTTGGGGACATGACTTATCCTAGCCACAAAAAAAAGTGGTCATATAAAGATCTGGTCAGCCAGAAAGAATGTTTTTAGTCGTTCCTCTTGGTTTTTGCGGGTGCCAAGGCGATGGCTCGTCTTCCTCAGCATTCGCTTCCTTTCACTGCAAAACAAGAGCGTGCATAAAGAGCGGGGACAAAAAAATGGAAGAGAAATGAGAGGAAAAAATGCCAACAAACAAATTCCACAGTGCTAAATCTGGCTAACAAGCTGCTGACACACACACACACACACACACACACACAGAGGGTTGGGACAGCGCCGGACGACCATCTGGGTGTTTTTGGCCTTTGAGACACTGAAAATCCTCTATTTTTTGTGTCCTAGCTCCTATCGAGGGACTGGACACAGTCCAGGTGTATGTGTGTGTGTGTGTGTGTGTGTGTTCACCTTCGGTGTGAAACACACCGGATTTACGTTCATCTTGACTGACCTCTGCTGATCTAAAGTTCAAGTTCAAAAGTTTACCATGTAAAAAGGACAATGTTTGTACTGACATTACTTGTGCTGCTGTTATAATCGTCCTCATTCTAGATTCAGTTTTTTTGCCATAGTGATTTGTGTTCATTCATATAAATACATAAATACAGTACAGACACAAACAAGGGGTGTTCAAGTCAAACGAGATCCCCTACACTAATGCACTTATCTCAGTGTTTCACTAGCGCTTGGACACCATCAGGACTGTAGGGGGATGTGGCAATAACTCTCAGCCGAGTTTCTGTATTGTGCAAGTCAGAAATGACTTGGTGAGTGATTGTGTGTACAGTTCCGCAATTTGGTGACATTTTCCAGGTTCAGGCGTTCCACTTGCTGAATGCTCACGGGAGGAACGACTGCAGTGGGCTCATGGGGTCGCATAACCATCCATCTGCACTAGTGATGGGTTCATTCATGAACAATTGGTTCTTTTTGAACGAGTCTTTAACGTGACTCAGAAGAACTAGTATCTCAGAAAGTGATTCGTTCCTTTTCTACTGGGCTCGCATGTGCAAAGCATCGCGAAACCTCCGTAGGTTATGTACAGGAAACAGAATCGAGTCGTTACCTTTGAGTCTTTGGTCCGAATCGTTCGTTCTTTTATCACGTGACTCCCATAGACGCTATGTGGTGCGATAGATTCAAAAGAACGAACGACTCCGACTAGAAGATATGAGAGGTGAGCTGCTCGTTCAGTTTATTATAATGTGTCCTTAGCTGCATTGTAATATTTTCATTACTGGAACCTTATAGCCAAAATTTGTGTATGTAGACATGTTGGGGGTCTGTTTATTGAAAATGCAACATTTTATTTGACTTCTGAACAAAAGAACGAATAGAAACTAAATGAATTAAAAAAAAAGATTCGTTCATTTTAGAACCGAGTCAGTAAAATGATTCAAACTTCCCACCATTACTTCGCGTCCTTTAAATCGTTTACTGTCTTTAAATCGTCCTTTAAATCGTTTACCAAGTCTTCTGTAAATGCCACATTTACCAAAAATGTCCCGGTTTGACTTGAACCCCACGTGTACAATTGTCTAGACAACTTTTGGTAACAATTTGGAAAATCTGGAGAATTTGGACAAGAGCCTAATACGGGCATGATGGTGAGGGGTGCAAATACTTTTGGCCTTATAGAGCAATGATAAACGCATTAACCTACAGAGTGCATAAACAGTTTCAGTTTTCCAGTTTGTTTTAACATACAACCTGTAATGTAATGTAATAGAACGATAATGCTGTGAGCCAGTTAAGAAAGATGTTAGCATGACACTGTTGCGTAATACTAGTGAGAACTTACACATCCTACAGTTTATCCAACTATAAAAATAGAATGAGGAACCCAGACCCTGGACACACAGGCTACTGATTCGTCCATGCCTGTGTTATACACTATATCTATTCAATTCAATTAATATGTAAAATACCCGCTGTGTAAAAGCGCAGCACAGAACTCCTGCTGTTTGCTGACGCTCGCACTTTTCCAACTCATCTGTACCCTTTACCACTCACCGCCCCACTCAGTCTGCATCCACTTTAAAGAACTGAATTCAACTTTAATCAGTTCTCCAAAAAGCCAAACCATTGAGGAGCATCAGATCATTGAAGGGATCATGCTGAGACTGGATCAGCGGGAATCCACAGGAGTGTCTCAAGTTCCGGGTACATTCATTCGTCCTGCGTTCTCAGACAGAAGGTCAAACCAGAGCTGTGAACGATGTAAGATCTATCACTGTACATCTGGATTAGCAATTAGGACCGGTCTGGATTTAACGAGTAATTAAAAAATATTATAATAATTGCACCGTCTGGAGCCAAGAAATGATGTATCATCATCACCATCGACATGATTCGTATTTTGGTCTTGAGGTTCAGGATGGACTTGATGCTGCAGTCATGCTCTAAATCTTCCTCTCCTGGTTTCTTAGCAGAAGGGAACTTAAGCACTGATAAAGGGACTCCAGTGCCCCCAAGTGGTGAAGTGAACAACTACAAAACTTTGTCTCATGGTTTTTGAGTTATATGTAAAGAAAAGACAAAAGTTAAAGAGAGCTTAACCATAAAAATCAAGAAACTGCATTTCTTGAAATCAAAACATTAAAAAAAAAAATTATTTAAAAAAATATGTACACCCTCTTCCATGCATTTGAAGTTGTTGCAGTCTAGAAATAAAGCCTCCAGGCAGCATTTTGCTTTCAATTTTTTTTTTTTTTACATCACGTCTGGTTGTTTTTTTTTTCATTACGAAGGTTGAGTCTGATGTGTTTGCTTCCCCTCAACGTGTGCTTTTAATCTGTGCATTCTAATCATTAATCTCAGCCAGTCATTACCCACACACTTTATAACGTGCTATTACATTATACTTGTAATGAAGTTACACTGATGTCCAGGAGAAGCGCTTCCTGAGAATACAGTCATCAGTCATCAGAGGGTTTGTTCAAAGCGAGTCCATCATGCTGCTCTGATGTCATACAGAACACCGATGCAGACTGAGAGGTTGTCTTTTTTTTATGCTCGAAGCGAAAGGTGTGGCAAGACTCCCACCTGCTCTAACACGCAGTACTTTTGTCTGCATCCTTCTACTGTATGATAATTGTTTATAAATGCACTTAGTTGTTTCTATTTCCAGGAGAAAATCACACTCAGTGCTAATTTAGTTCCTGTTCTCACTTACAATATGCCTCCTCTCTGTCTCTCTCTCTATCTTGAATTTAATTGGACGAATGTGATTATCGTGTAAACACAGAGAAACCTCTGTCCAGAGATAATATCAGAAAACTCTTTAACTTATTCTCTAATCAGCTATCAAGTGTCTGTAACGAGATCCACACGCCACATCGGCCCTGAGCAGATAAGACTGGAGCTCCGACTCTTTTACTCATGGTTGTAATGTTATTGCTAAATTTCTTTTAGTTTGATTTTTAAACTTGTAGATTGATTGATTCTTTGATTTCTACTTTATTCCTAGCTCGATTAAGAGATTAATCATTTGTTTTTTTACTTTGATCCTTTAAGTCCTAATTTGATTCTAAACTCAATAATATTACTGATACTTCATTTCTGTTTTATTTCTCATTCTTTTTAATCTCTTTTGATTCCTAACTTGATTATCTGTTTGCAAATTTATTTTTGCCCCTATTTTAAATCTTTGATTAATAGTGTCATTTTTTAATATCTAATTTCATTCACAGTTCGATTATGTGATTCATAATGTGTTCGTTAGTTTAAATCTTTAAATTCTAGGTTGGCTCTTTGTTTTTCATTTGATTTCTAGTTCAGTTATTTGTTTGCTGATTTGTTTCTTAGTTTTATTGTCTCTTTGATTCTTAATTTGTTTCTTGACTCTTTGGTCCCTGTTTTAACTATTTGAGTCCTAGTTTGATTATGTAATTCTAACTTGTTTAATTCTTTGATGTCTGATTTGATTCTTTTAGTTGTCATTTGATTCCTAATTTAATTATGTGATTCTTAATTTGTTTTAATTAGATTTTTTGATTATCCTGGCTTGATTTATTTGTTTCTAAAATGATTCCTAGTTCAATTATGTGCTCACTTATTTGTTTCTTAGTTGAATGCTTTGATTCCAAAATTCTTTTTCGTTGTGCTTTGATTTATAATTTAAGTTCTAGTTTGATTGAAGTTTCAGCTTTACCTTTCCTTGACCCGGGAGAATCCTTCGAAAAAAAATTTAAATAAATGTCTCCTAAGAGAAAATCATATCAGCAAGTTCACATATTTCATCTGGTTTTTTTTTTCGGTAAAATCTTACTTTGAGTTTTTGTTTCCTGATATGATTCATCGTTAGATAAAAGCCACAACTTTACTTTATCTGATATTTACTGACATTGGAGAGTCCTTGCAAAATGTAAAAAAATAAAAAATAAAATCCCTAGCCAAAAAATAAATAAATAAATAACTCCCTCACAGAGGACTTGTGTATCTCCCACTCAGATACTGCTGTGATTACTGTTTCTATAGCAACAGCTCAATGTACTATGCACTGATGCAAAGAGTACGTTAACATAAATCTGTGATTTGCAGCTGCTTATTAAGGATTAATAAATCCAGAATCCAGAATTATACTGCACTGTTATAACATAAAATAAAATAAAACCTCTCCACGACTTGACACTACTTTATCGTTAAGTTAATTAGCATAGCATTCAACCGCTAACACTAAGCGCATGTTTGAGGCGACGTTCATTTGTCACCGTAATCGGTCGCAGTAACCAAAGCGTTTGTTAGAGCAGAGAAGCTAAAAGATGTCCAGAGTTTCCCGAACACTGTTTCATTTAGAAAGAAAATGTCATGTTGGGTTTTTTTTTTTTGGTTTTTTAGCACCGCTGTTTCTGACCTTTAGGCGCTAATGAGGAACTGGGAACTGCAAACGAATACTGATTCATTCTAAGTGTTCGCTTTATATAATTCATGAACGTTATTAGTTTTTAGAGCCGGGGGGAAAAGACTCCTTTAAGCTCTTTTCATACAACATCAGTGTGAGACACAGAGCCACAGCTGGATTTTACTGATTTTATGTGATTAAAAAGTCTAGAAAAAAAACACATCTTATATATATAATTCACATAAGAACTGTTCAGTATTCCTTACTGCAGTGATTATGCTCGGTAGTTGCTTAGCTGTGGAATAAACCACTTAGAAACTAAGCAGCTAGCTAACTAACTTTTTTTCTTTTTATTTCTAATTCGCTAATTCCTTAACTATACATTTTGCAATCGAGCACTCATTGTTCCATTCATCCCCTTTTTATCTCATTCAGTTTATTTCATTTATCTTGTGATTGTGATCTCTTTGAGGCCCCTAATTACCATCATCCATCCGAAACTTAGACTAGCTTCAAGCTAACAAGCAACATGAGCATACAGTGTTTTCTAATATCTAAATCTAAATGTTTCTATTTACCATATAAGCTTTAAGGCTTTTATTTAAAACTAGCGTAAGTCAGTGATATTATTTCTAATTATTATTATTATTATTTTTTTTTTTTATTATTATTATTATGATTATTATTTGAGGTTGAAGCCCACGTCCATGTCTGTGTGTCTCTCTGTACAGCAGAACTCTCTGTCTAACGTATTAATACAAAGAAATCCCATTCTGTAAGGTTGAGTATCTTACGCCTTGTTTACACTAAGTTGTCCTTCTTTGGTGCTCAGACAAATACACTCCCTGTTCGGTAATCGGAGAGTGAATCACAGATGAGAAATGGAAAAAGTAGATCAAAGGATAAAGATGAAGTTTTGTCTTAAAACCACTCCAGCGTGTTAAAATTCACTTATACCACTTCAGCGCTGTTATTTCAGCCAAAGTGAAAATATGAACTAATCCCAGTCAAAATATTCACTTTATCTTTTCTAATTGATATCTATTGGTGCAGGTGTTTGTTTACATTGAGACAGTAGCGCATTAGTAGATTATTTTACAGTAGATTATTAAATCCCACACATAACTGTTCATAACATCACTTTTACTTAACGTTTAGATTCACTGATGGTGCAGATTAAACTTCAGGCAGAGATCTAAGGACTGCAGGAGATTCATTGCATTCTGTCCAGACAGATTTGGATGATTCTGTGACAAAAATCCGGCTGGACAGACATACAGTACAGACACACAGACAGAAATATTTCTGAGACTGTTTTTTCGTCCTCCACTGTATGAAACGTAAGGATATCATTAAATAATCTATTAAATATTCATCATGGCAAAATACTTTTATGCCAGTATTCACTTGGAACATATGCTAGCTACGATAAAATGCTGAGAGTAACAAATAAACAATTAAAAAGGAAATACTTGCTTCCCGAACAAACAGAATAAGTTCAACCATTTGCGGTATAGTTGTGCTAATTATTGCGTTAGCTAGCTACATTAGTTCCTGTCCAGTTTCTTTCACAGCTAAGCTATTGCTGAGTGAAAAATAGCACTAAAATTACACCAAAGTTTACTTTTTGTTTTAGATAGACAAGTGAAGAAAAAAAAAAAAACAACATAAAATAATAACAGAAACTGATACACCAGTCAAACAATTTTAACTATAAAATAATAAATATTCAATATAAATAATCAGATTTTTTTATGCTGTGAATTTTTTTTTCCTGTTTTATTTATAGGAGCACAGACCTTGTAAATATAATATAGTGCTTAGTGCAGACATTTCAGGGCTTTACATCATCTGTCTGGCTGCAGAGCTTGCTGATTCATCTTTGTTAATATTTCAGAAAGATTTCGCAGACAAGTCAAGACGAGATAAAATGTCTCTATTAACCCGAAAGGAAAATCATTTAGGGTTTCACCTCTTTAAAAGTCGAGTTTCCCGCGAAGTTTTTTTTTTTTACACTGTCTTTGTCTTTTTTGTCTTTGTCTTGCATCTGTCATGAAATTGTTTACAAACACAGTGTACACAGTAAGTGCAGGTGACATAAACAAACTAAGCAATAACAGCAATCTGTCCACTGTAGTGCGCCTCCTACTGTACAGATACACCTACCTACAATAGTGCACCATTAGGGGGAAACCCTGACAGTCTTTAAGTAGCTATTATGTTTTTTATAACAGATTTTGAAAAACAAAAATTGTAGTACATAAAAAAAAAAATTTCATACTATTTATGTTTTATTTCCGATCCGTATATAAGGCAGTTCAAAGGCATGGGTGCGGAAGGCCTGGGTTCGATTCGCAGCCTTTACTCTAACCCTCTACGGTGCCCCCATGTGGTTATTTGTTGCACCATCAGCAATCCATCTAAAACATTAATTTGCTCTTTAAAATTCAAGCCGATTTTTTCACAGAGCGACTAAGTCTTCTTCCTCAGCACGGCGGCTCGGTAATGAGCTGCATCCGAGACCGTTTTCTATAACCACTGCCAGTAATAACCATCTGTGACAGCCGGAGATTTTAAACGACCTTTCCAAGAAAAGTGAAAATTCAGCAGGAACTGAGAGCTGATGAGTGACGAGTCTCCGCTGGTGTTCTGCAGCTCTTGACGTCAAATTTTTCCGTTCTTAACTGCCCTGCCTGATTATCTAAAAAAACTCCACGTAATGAGATTTTAACCTGCGAATGTTTCAAGGAGAAAAACCTGACTGCTGCATGAGGAATCAGGAACTCTGTCCTCATCGTACGCTAATCATTATCTGCTTCACAGGCGATTTCAGAGCGGCGTTAGCATGATAATTAACCTAGCAGGGGAGTTAACGCTGCATAGTTAATTGCCAAAGTGCAAGGCTTTACAAGTGATGTGAGATGATTGTTAGAACCGTTTAAAATATGCTAAGTCTTTTCATAAATAGAAACCGGTTTAGGTGTGGGCGAAGATTAGATAATAGATGTGATGGAAAGAGCGCAGATCAAAAGAGTGACACGCACACAGCGGTTATGTGGGAAAACCAAGGACCTGGCAACAGTAAAAAGAGTTCTCCACCATTTACAGCAGTTTAATTTATTCTCTTATCTACAGTATGTCCTCTATTAATATAATAAAATAAAGAGCTAATTAGATTTTTATTACTAGCTAGCAGGTGAAAGATTTATTTTGCGAATTTCACGTAAACATTAGCATTTCTCCAGCTCACAGCGTCCTTCATCTCGACTTCTTGGACGAGAAAAATGATCGTGCATCTCCATTTGTCGTTTTATGAACTCAAAATTCATCAGGTCGCATAAAGACCGCTTGACATTAAAAGACGAAATAAGGTTCAGCTTGGCTTTTGGGCTCGGAGGCTGAATTTGAATTTCATAAAAAAGCCAGGATGCAAAACAACTTCATTTACATGTGGCACCAAAGACACCCGCGTGTCTAAGAGTGCTATTTGTTTAGCTCTTTTTTTTTATTTTACTTTTATAGGGTTTAATTGGCGGTTTGTTAACCTTTAATCTGAATGACAGTAATGAAGAATTGTTTTGTTTTTTTTACTGTAACTCGAGTTGTGTTTGAATGAGGTGACATTTTGAAAAAGGTTACTTGTAGCTATTCACTCATGACAGTGTGTGTGTGTGTGTGTGCGCGTGTGTGAGAAAAAAAGTTTTGCTAAAAATCTTCACCACTTTATTTTTCAACCTACTTTTGTCTACTTTTAACTTTATAGTAACAAACCTGTTAAAACTCATCAGTAATATTAATACTTTGATTGTTTTGTTTTTTTTAATCCACATCCAACAGAGGTGCTAACATTGACTAGCATTGTGTAAAGCTTTGGAGGTGTGTGTTTCCAGTGATACATCTTGAAATAAATGATGTAAAACTTTCCAATATTCAGGGTTTTTCCTCCTCCTGAAGACCCGGTGTAGGAACATTATTTCCCCTCCTGTGATCCCTTCTTTCTGATGAAGTATATCCTTAGGAGCTCATGAGGTTGATAAGTGCATGTGTCTGTGTCTGTGTGTGTGTGTGTGTGAAATACCGTACATTAGGCTAGCTGGGGTCATGAGCAGAAAACTCAGACGTTTACATAACACGCGCTAGTCGAGCCGGAGGCCCCGCGCTGACACGCTGAGTTCTCACACCTCCATCCGCGTGGCTCACGTTACCGCCGATAATTCACACGCGGCTAGATTTGGAGCTGAACTCGACACTGTGGAGGTTTTGCCGCATCATAACACAGGAATATGTGTTAAGGCTTCGTCTTGAAATAAAATAAAGAGTCAGTGGGTTTGTTCACGCTGTTTGTTTAAGGCTTTTAGATTTAAAGGAGATGTCTGTGATGTTCTCTTACCTTCGCTCTTGAGATAAATGGCTAATCTAGCTAACGTGTAACAAATGCATAGACAGTATTTCTGAGACTGCTGTTAGGTCCTTCAGTGTGTGAAACGTAAAGGTATCATTAAAAGGGTGAGTCTTAACCAATGTACAGACAAAACCTTTCTTTTATCTATAGAGATGCTTATATATTTAATATAGTGCTCAAACCAATTCAACTCAAACCAATGGTGTGGTTTTATTGCTACATATGAACAGTTTTACAGCAAAACGAGATAAAAGGCACTTTCTGACTTTTACTCATTTTGGCAAATGATTACTCTCTAAACCACAAGGTTGACTAAAACAAATAATTTACTTTAAACATCACTATACAGCCTTATTTTAGAAGCTTTCACACTTCCACATTTTGAGCAAAGCACGACACTTAGCCGTCTGATTTTTTAGCAAAATTTGACAAGTCGAATTTTAAAAGGGTAAGCGCCAGTGATTTAGACAATGCTAAGCTGGTAGCTAAACAGGTAGCCAAACTGGTAGCTATAGGTTTGCATTACTTGCAATATATTAGCCCTAAAGATGATTTTGTTATCAGTGTATCACTTTAAAAGCTTGTGGAAATGATAAGATATCATAAAATATCCATATGCTGGGATGTTTCACTGGCCACATGGGCCTGCGTCAGATCGGGAGACCCGTCCATTTTGCGCTCTTTCACTGGAGGATGCACCGTATTTATAGAGGGGGGGGTAGGGGGGGATTGGGTCAGTGCCAGATCTCCGAATGGTTTCCCAGTCCAGAGTGAGGCGCACAGCAGGCTCCTGATATACGAGCTTGTCATCACACGCTTCCTCCAGGCTGTAACTAAGAGAGAGAGAGAGAGAGAGAGGGAGAACAAGGAACGAGAGGAAGGCAACTGAACCCTGAGAGTTCAGAAGAGAAAAGTATGAGCAATGGGTGGAAGGGAAGTAAACAGAGGAAGATAACGGAAGAGAAATGAGAGCAAACGTACAGTAGGTCATAGTTAAACAAAACCAGAACAGAGCGAGACAAGAAGAGAAGAAATGAGAAGAGAGAAAATGGTAAATAAAAAAGAAAAATTGAAGTAAAGCATGAATAGAAAAGAGAGAATATAGAGGGCAAGATGTGAAGAAATTGCAAGAAAGAAATTCAAAGGAGAAGAAGAGAAGGAAATAGAAGGGGAAGGAAGAAAGAAGAAGAAGAGCAAAAAGAAGAAAGGGAATAAATGTAAAATTGAAGATAAGTGGAAGAAGAAGAAGAAGGCAAGAGAAAAGAAGAAGAGAGGAGAGAAAAACTGAAACGAAGGAGAAGATGAAGGGAAGGGAGAGAGAAAAGAGAAGTGAAGAAGAAAAAAACAATCAGGAATTGGAATAAAAAAGAATTGAAAGCCATCTGAGATACTGAAAGTAAAAAGAGAAGAGATGAGAAGAAATTAAGCACAGAGGAGAAGAAAGAGAAATAAAGGAGACGAAGAAGAGATGAGTTAAAAAGAGAAGAAGAAAAGGAAAGTAGGAGAGAAAGAGCGAACAGTAGCAGAAGAGCGGATGAAGGGATTGTTGAGCAGATGAGTGGAGCGTCCTCCCCTCACTTACTTCTCCATAGACTGGGACTGGAACTCAGGTGGGTGTCATGGCAACCATTCAGCTTTCCATCCCATTAAATAATTGACATTCGATTGGTCAGGGAAAGAGAAAGGGGAAGTTACACTTAAAACTTACACTTAAAAGTGTGATACAAGTTTTTAACATGTGTTTTGTGTTTCATTTATTTACTGTATGTCCATAAGGATTAAAAGCGCATCCCTGTCTCCAAGACTTCACGTTTGTAACGCGTCATAATGCAGCATTTGCGTCATATGGCATTTTTTATCTTTCGATCAGGTGCAATGTGATCAGACTCTCGATTGTGTGTGTGTGTGTGTGTGTTTCTCATGACTGCACAATCCTATAAGGGGAACAGCACAGCTATACATCGCTCTCTAGAGGCCCTGATGTCTACATCAGATAAGAAGAAGAAGCTTATAATTATAACACACACACACACACACACGTATACAGAGGCTCTTGTGTTCTCCAGGAGGTCTCAGTCGTCATTAAGGGAGTCTCTGACCACCTGTTTTAATCCTACACCTGAAATTCAAGAAACAAAAGATTTTTGCTTCAGCATTTCATTATCGCAGTGAAAATCCTAAAGTTTAAACCCAATCTAATCTATGCGATGTAATATATATATATATATACAGTTTGTGCTTATATGGAAAGTGTGTGTAACTGGGTGAGGCTTCAGACATCAGACTGTGTATTTGGGTTTGGTCAGGTAGAACAAAAGTGTTCATTACTTTTACAGTATAATGCGTGAATTTGGCCACTATGTGAGAATGATCTCTCAAAATGAGCTTATTATTAATATTTTGGTCATAGAAACAGCTGACAACAAATAAAAACACATGATCTAAGTGTATCTGTGCTTTTTATTTTTAGTCATGTTTGTAAAGTTGGTTAAAATGATTTTTTCAGTATTTTGTGCTCTGTACTCACTCTCACTATGTACTGTGAAATCCTGAGCCCTATACAGCATATGTTTATTTAAAAAATGGCAAAACAAATATTATTAAGCGCCATGTGTCAAAGTTGTATTATGTCACTTTATATCGCAGCAAAATCTGTTAAATCATATCTAAAATATTTAATAGTTCAGCTTAAAAATTGTATCGTGTCATCAGGAAGTCAGAAGAGGTTCACCATAAATAAGGTCACTGACTCGATATGTTGTGGAAAGTCATACTCAAGAAATTGTATGGCAGGAAAAATAAATAAATAAATAAATCAATAAATAAATATAAAACATTAAATCAATGTTGGGCTAGTAGAGTGGTGGTTAGCACCTCCAGGGTCCAGGTTCGATTCTTGGGGGGATCCTCAGGGTCTGTGTGTATGGAGTTTGCATGTTCTCCCCTGTGCTTGGTGGGTTTCCTCCGAGTACGCTGGTTTCCTCCCACAGTTCAAAGACATGCAGATTAGGCCAATTGGCATTTCCAAACGCCAATGCGACACTGTATACCAGATAATGAGGTATAGACGGTGAGTGAGAGCCATGTTGCTTCACCAGCAAGTCTTAAAGTTTGTCTTTATATCTTGGAAGTAACATGGAATATTACTTGATCATATCCCATGCTCGGGTTCCTGTAGGTTCCTGATCGGTGTCATTTAAATGAGTTCTTGTTCGTTACTTTGTGGCTGTGCAAAAGATCCCTGGAAATGACCTTGTACTAATGACTAATGTACAGTGTGTCTAACATACTGGTGTGTGTTCACTGACATTTAAACCTGAGTGAGTATGCATGTGCGTGTGTGTGTGTGTGTGTGTGTGTTGAGTGGTCTAGCTGAAACAGTATGACGTAATACCAGCTCCTGCTCCAGTCCCTAAACCTCCCTCTTCCCAGTCAGCACTTTTTCCCATCAGCCCTTTCAGCACTTCTGTGTCTCTGCACTCGCTCAGTCCTGCAGCTTTACATGTGTAAACAACCCTGATCAGTGCAGCAAAGCATGATGGGTAAAATAAACAGGCTTATCTTTGATTCCAGTGGAACGCAATCAGATGTTCATAATCTTGGTGGTTGTGGATGGGTCTTAAGTTTATATTCATTAGTTTTCCTAAATAATATAACACAGTATGCTAAGATTGAAGCCACCGCGTTTCATGCTATTATAAGAAGTAAAGAGTTAATCTTTTATATCTATTAAATTAAATGTCTGTCAAAGAATCAAGTATCCTGTTAACAGAGGAACAGAACCCACTCCTTAAAAACGATGATGCAAAACATATTCCATCCATATGTTAAAAGTTTATATTTAAACACTCATCATTATTAATCAGGTCATATGAATATATTGTGGATTAGCGAAATTTCTGTTCTGAGACGTTTCCTCTAAATTATGAAAAAAAACCTTCTTACATGGCTTTGATGTGTAAACAGAAGAATTCACACACCGCGGTCTCTAATGCTAGTGTACACTTTCTCTCTCCGGCTCAGCTGGTACCGATCCTATTTTTAGATGAGTGAAACATTATACACACAGGATGTTCTACTGTCACTGGGTGGCTTCAGTCTGTCTCTTGTTTTGGTCTTGGTGTGGTCTTTAAAGTTATTCCTAAACCTTTAATTGTTAAAAAAAATTCCAAAGTCTAATTCCAGTTCTGGACCTTTAAATGTCCTAATAAGAGTCGGTCATGAGTTGTGGCTTTTGGTTTTTACACAAAACATCATCTAACATGTTCATTATACCGTTCCCTTAATCCCAACCTCGTGTCGTGTTTAGTGAGTCATTTGAGAACCTAATGCAATGTGATTCATCTTGTGCCTGGTTCTTGTTCGAGTGCCGCTTATTTACTATTCCTGGTGCAATTAATCACGTCCTAGCATTTTTTGCGGTATTGCCTACGTGGCATTGTGTTGGCGTGTTGGTAGCGCAGAAGTAAAGCACTTTGAGTGGCGTTGCGAGCGCTCTAACAGGTGTTTGGCTCGTACAGTACACTGTGTTAGTGCTGACCTTCTTGTTGTAGGTCCTCATGTTGTTCAGAGATGATAGAGCTAGAGCACACATTGGCCTTAAAAAAAAAAAAAAAAAAGTATATTCCTTGGCTTGTCTCAAAGGTCTTCATAGACCAAACAGAATGTCAGTAGAGTTTCAATTAGAAGCTGTTTTTTGCCAGCAATAGCCTCAACTATTACTAGGCTGCTTTAAGGTTCCCTTAAGACACTTTTTTTTTTCCTCAAACATAATCGTGACAACAAAAAAAAGATCGATACAATGGCTCGCTCCATGATGTTCTTACAGATCATAACTACTATCGGCTAACTAACTAGCCTAGCTTTCTCTCTAAATTTGATTTATTAATAAGAGTCATATTATATAGAGTCATAATACAGCACAACTGTTGCTATTTTTAGATGAAACATCAATATAATGTTGAAATTAATTTTTTTTAAATGTAATATTAAAATTAACGTCAGGCTTTTTCTAATACAATATAGAAACCAGAAAGGGAACATTCATTTTTTTTTTTTTTACTTTTTTGATTAAAAAACTATTAGGTTTTAAGAAATTTGAAAGAAATTTGAAAGGGCTAAGGCTAAGGCTTGAAGCAATAATATTGCTAATATTGTAACAATCGCGCACAACATTTTTAATTTTGCTGGATAAATAAAACATTTTGTAGCCCTAAAATGTATCTCCTAAAAAAAAGTTTTAAAAAAAATGACGTGTTCTGTATGTTCGAAGAGGAATCTAGTTATTGTCGTTAACGAAATTAGCCTTGTAGCTTCAATGCTATATTAACGAAGTAACATCAGGCACTGTCTAATATGAGGGAAAATGTACATCTGTTTTTGTTTTATGAACTTTATTTTGGCTGGAAATAGAGTCAACACAGAAAAGTCCTGCTAATCACATCATGCTAGCACAAACTGAGTCGCGGCTAAAGCCTGATCTAACAGAAAGCGTCTGCATTATCTTTTTGTTTGGTTTGGTTTCCTGTAGCAGGTGGCACACAGAAATTTCATCACATGAACTTCATACACATTATTGACATGCAGCTCGAACAGAAAATCTTCCTGAACATATAAAAAAAATAAAATGATGGTGCTCGTCTGCTAAAAAACGTAACAAAATAATAAGGTGTCAGGTGTGTGTGTGTGTGTGTGATAAGGTTTCTTGATGGCTGGAAATCACCTCAGCTTCACAGAAACTCACAAAGCGATTCAGATACGAATCTAATTTAATACGTTACACACCAAATACAGAGGATTTGTTGTTTGATTAACGGAGCGTGTGGGCATCGGAGCAGGAACCTACACCCAGGTGGTGAGGGGGCCGTGAAATGAAACACTGTAATTCTAATTTTAGGCTTAGTCAGAATTTGAGTCGTTTGTAGAAGCAAGGACGTGCTTACTGTATCGCAGGTAAAATCGATTCCTGTCTTGTTAGCTTCAGCACCGTTTGATCATTTATTTGCATTTTGGCAAATAGTTCGACATTTAAATAGTTCATCACATGAACTGCTTTTTATACTTATGTTAAACTTCAGGAGAACATTTTAAATCTGCAGCAACACTGAACACACTCTCTGCATGCTAGCATTAACCTTCTCACCTTAAACCTTATACCAAGTATACAGTAACAGACCACTTTTAACGTGACACTTTATTAGTCTGAATGCTATACAGTGAAATTCGCAACATGTAGCAACTTTTTTGGGGTTTGGGTTTGAATTACTGCAAAACATGACGTTTTAGCGAGCGGGAAATTCCTAGAAGCTAGTCAACAGTTCCTGATATTGCTTACTATATTATAACAATATGTAAAATATATGATTATTAAGCGTATTTCTTGACATTAAACATACATATCTTGTTTTATTGGCAGATCATTTTGCTTCTTTTTAGAAATAAATGCTCACAATTAGCAAAGTTATCTGCCAGTGGAGCAAAATGATTAAAAAAATTAGGCTAGCATATTTCTAAATACAGGTTTAATAATCATATATTTAATGATCGTTATATTTAGTTTGTTGTCACCTTATATTATGAAATGCAGATAAATTTGACTATATTCAACCCTATTCGTCTATTTTCCTATAAAGTACTGTTAATGTTATGTTTCCTACATACTACAGTATATGTTATGATCATGTTGGTTACAGTATGGAGGCTGAAAATAGTTCATCATGTACTTTTAGTGTTACAGTTGTGAACTTAAGCGACTCTGATATCATGGTGTCAGGTTCCTCCCTCGGACTCTTTAGGAGCCGTAATGAGAGAGAAGTGGATTTATTCAATTCGAGCCAAATGACTTAGCAGGAATAAATCAACTCATCTAGGCCGGTGACCCAACCCGAGTCGACCCGACCTGACCTGGCGGGTTCGCTTCGTCATAGTGGACAACAAACCTTTATAAGCCTCTAAGAAAAAAAAACTTTATACAATCTGTATATGTAATAAACTAAAGTGTTATAATGCATTCATAATGATTCATACACATTGTTATAATTATAATTTTTTTTTTAAATGCATGATTTTTTTTTTTTTTACGAATGTCTATTTTTAACATTTATCATGTATTCCAAGTATATTTATTGAACACACATTTATATATAACTCGTGAGCTCCTAGTGCAACAGCGCTGCTGGATTCACCATTTTAATTTTAATAGTTTCTATGGTAAAAGTTTGTTCACAGAAACTCAAGCGACTATAAAAGTATAAAATGTAAAATATGTTGTAGATTTGTATAAAAGGAATAAAACACTTATGCATGTAAGTGCATGTGCGGTTAAAGGGTTGCAGCTTTGATTCCACTTCGTCATATGAACACATTCTTGATTATTTCCTAGAACAGCACAACAGTGTTGCATTTTTTTTTTACATCTGTTACAAATGAAAACAATTCAGCTTTTTAAAAATCCTTTCCTAATCCCGATATTGATCATATGGTACAGTAGGTGTGTCCAAGCGAAGCGATAGGAATCGAGTCAGTTATCTTACTTCAGATTACTCCGCTTTGTTCTGCCAAGTCAGCGCTTCAGTATAGGATTCCAATGCTTGTATTCTGATTAGCTTATCTCCTAAACCAGCTGAGTGCATACAGAGATCTCCACAGATGTGCTCGCAAACCAGCTGGATCTCAGGGGTCAGGACTCAGGGGGGCTGATTTACAGAGTCCTAGCGTATTTCTAATACAGGTACAAGGTGTGTTTCAGGACAGAGCAGGAATCACAGTCACAGTTACTCTCAGGACTCAGGGTCACAACTTGGACAACTGGAATCAGTTTCTTTAAAATGCAGTTTAGTGTCAACAATCTAAACTAAAATGTTTTTGGATCTAAAAACATTTTACTTTACATTAATATAACTTAACATCTCGTTATGTCTACTTAAAAACGTATTTCAATTGTATTTTTCTTTATACTTACCTAAGAATGTGTTATTTCACACAAATTAAAATATTGTTTCAAGATATTATGCTGCATATTATAGTACGTTTTAATAATTCGTCATAATATCCGGTTATTTTTCCGTCTCCACAATTCAAATTTTCTCACAATTTCGACTTATGCTTTCATTATTTAAACTTAAAATCAATAGTTTATTAGGTCATTAGGTTTCAACTCAAGTTGGTATTTTAAAATCTTATGCTGTTACAGTAATTCAACCTAATATGGTATAATTTCTACTTATTGAAACTCTCTAATTTTCTCATGAAATTTTCTTATCAATATAAATTTTTTATCTTTTAATTTTAACGTGATATTTCATTGTTTCATGATGTCATTCTTCTGACTCAATATCTTCTTGGGTCCAATATCACACTTCATGCTATTGTGTTGAATATCAGCACAACAGCACAATCTCAGGTGTGATATCGCTTTTATACAACAATTCCACAAACACCATTTATCATCAACAGATAAGGATTCGTTTATTTATTTCACCAGTTATTTAAATCTTCCAGAGTGATGTTTAAGACGCCATAACGTTATAAGGTGTGTGTTCTTACTGAAAGTGTGACTGGGTGTGAATGTGGGTTTAGTCAGACCGCTGCTCTCTCCTCAGTACTGCGGACTGTACAGACCTACTCTCACCCACGCTGAGACACAGAGTTAGTGTCATTAACCACTGGACAACACCTGGGACACGCCCACTCATACACAGAGTTACACCTCACAGTGCTGTTATGGTGATTTTTTATGTTATATTGATTTTATATCTCATTAATCTCGCCATAAAGTGGTTATTTTAAGTTTTGACAAGTTTGAAGGTAAGATTATAACAGAAAGTTTTGGGATAAAAAATTTTAAACAATGTTTAGTGACAAGTAAATGAAGATAAACAGACATTTGTATTGTTTTCATGGAGTAAGACAGACTTCCATTGTTTGCCAGTCCAATGTAGGACTCCAAAAATATCAGTATTTTGGTGTAATTGCTTTTTTTTTTTTTTTGGACCTATGCCAAAAAATACTCCTGCTACAAAGCGTTTTTTGTAACTTGGTGTCTGCAAGGTTCCTGTCTCGTATCTCAAACCTCAGTGCTGACACACGGCATTGTAATGTGCTTTCCAAAAATCACAGTTAATGAGGAGGCGTGGTTTTTCTCAGGTATCTGCCTGTCAATCAGCAGGGGGGCCGCCGATGCGTGGGCCGGCCTACAGCGAGCAGAGCGCCTGCTGGGATTCCCTATTGTTCCCGGTGTAGGACTATTGAGAGGAGTGGGTGTAGCCTCTCTCTCTCTCTCTCTCTCTCTCCCTCTCTCTTCTCTCCATACACTCACTCTGGGCCATGTCAGCATGAGCTAAATCTCTTGGAAAGCCTCGTTTTTTTGTTTTTGTTTTGTTTTTTTACTGGATACTCCTGGATATCTTTCTATCCTTTCACCCTTCCATCCGTCATGGCCGTTATTCAGCAGCATTCTGCACTTCCGTTATCTCAGTTTGGACTCGCTGGGTTTTCAGCATCTTCTTCAGGTAACACTTTTTCTTTAAAGATTTGAGAAAACAATTGAATGAGAGAGAGAGAAAGAAAGAGAGAGTGGAGTAATAAGTTTATGAGTAATAATAAACCTGTTTAGCAAATCCTTGTTTACTTTTGCTTTGTTTGGATCTTCAGGAGAAGGTCATTGCAGACTTTTTTGTGCAGAACCTTTGTCTGGCCTCAAAGTGAAACTAAATCTTTGCCAGCAAATTTTGAGGACATGTGACCACAGGTGGAGGGATTTACTAACAGCTTTAGAGTTAATCGTTTTTCAAACGCATCATTTGTGTAAAAAATGAAACAGATTTTTTTTTTTTGGACATGTTGACCCATGACCCAGTTTAAGCTTAGATTTCAGATTTTTTTCTTACTGTTATTTCATTCAAGGTGTTTATAAAAGTTACAGATTTGCAACAGAAACTATAAAACTGCAATGCTGTGACCCAGCAGTAAGGCATCTTTACCTGGAACAATGAAAGTGCATCTTCTTTCTTGCTTTTAATTTATATCTTTGTTGAAATTTTATATTATTGAATAACATTTGTAACATGTTTAATAACTGATGGTGAAATTTTATATGATAATTATCAGCGTTCTAGCTAGCTACTGTAACTAGCTAACATCGGCTCATTCCGCGTTATAACTAACAACGAATGTAAATAATCTTAAAGTGCAGTTAAAGTTAATGCAATTAGGATTTTTTTTTTCTGGACAGTTAGTATATTTTTTTTCAAATGAATAAATAAAGTTTATAGACTTGCATTGATGGTTGAAACTAACGTGATAAGAAAGAATTGCAAAAACACAGACAAACTTACTTCAATCAATTGTAGGCCACAATAGTACAGTATCTGGTTATATATATATTAGGGCCGGGACTTTAACGCATTAATTTCGATTAATTAATTACACAAAAATAATGCGTTAATGCTTTTTAACGCACTTATTTTTGCACCGCGGAACGTTTCTCATTGGATGAGTTTCGGCGGACCGATTATACTGGAGCACTGGCGTTTAGACAAAAACAAACCACAGTGAACATGGACAAAGAAGCTGATGAGACCGCTTTGGTTGGCTCTGTGGATGGGAAATTTTGTTATAAAAAACGAATGGATGGAAGCGCCGATAAAAGCATGGCTGTGTGCAAGCTATTCAACAAGGAATTCGCATATCACCGCAGCACATCGTATCACCAAGGATCACCTCAATGCTAAACATATAGAGTTGAAGAGTCATTATTCAATGGTATACTAAAAATCCATATGAAAAAACTTACTTCTCACTGTTCTCAGGTCAAATATTTATATGCGATTAATTTCGATTAATTAATTACAAAGCCTCTAATTAATTAGATTATTTTTAAAAATCAAATCCCGGCCCTAATATATATATACATATATACTGTATATATATATATATATATATATATATATATATATATATATATTTTTTTTTTTTTTTTTTTTTTTTTTTGCAATTTTGAGTGTTAGCTATTTGTCTGAAATACCACTCAAAGTTTTTTTTTTTTTTTTTTTCAGAACCCACAAAGTAGCGTAAACGTCCACATGTGATTTAACCAACTTCAGCTTGTTTAACTTGGTTAAACTTCATGTAAACTATCATTTTTTTATTATTATTATTATTTGCAATTAAAACAAACATTATGATTCTTGCACTAAATGTCTGAAATGTCGCAAAGGAGCGTAAAAAGTTCACAGATGATTTAACCAAAATCTCCAAACTATAAATCCGGCCAAAATTGATCTCTTTCTAATCTTTTTGCGCTGAGTGTTTCTTGCTCTTTAAACCTCATCACTCATGAACAAACACACAAACACGCACATAAACGTTTCTTATCATGACTTTCCCCTCCTGATTATTCCTGGACCAGCTGACTGTAGTGTTTTAGCTGAGATTAGCGAGCACCGTTGAGCCTCTACCTCTGTTGATTGATGGTCTTGGACGGTGCTTGTCAGTTCCTCGGGCGTTTACAGCAGAGCTCCTTCAGCAGGCTCCCCAGGCTCCAGCCAGGAAGTAGCATGTGTTTTGGCTATTCCAGACCAACACAATGCTGCCGTCTGCATAATTGGCCGTTTCTCTTCCAGCCCGTGTCTGTTCCTTCCGCAGTATTTCATAACCAAACGTCTTACTGTTTGGATCAGACATTTGCTACGTGTTGCGGAAACTGTTTCCTTTGCCAAAAATGTGTGTAGATTTTCTTTCAGTTTTTTTTTTGTTAAGCACTTTTTTTTCTTTTTTTTTGGCTGACCTTGCATTTCTTTGTGTTTAGTTATGTGTTTAGGGGTTGTATAGGGCCTGGGAATGTTTCTCTATATGTTCAGCACACTGAAGATCTTTGTTTGGTTCCACCTGGATGAGGCTATAATGTGGGCCTGGTCACTCATTAAAGAGGAGACGCAGAGTTCAGAGACCACCTGAGCTCTCTCTCTCTCTCTCTCTCTCTCACACACACGCACATACACTCACTCTTACACACACACATACCAAGCCAATGCACCAAAAATAAAGAAAATATAAGATAAAGGAATTGACGTAGCTTTATCTTTCTTAGTTTTTAATCCTGGACAGATGTTATGCTGCGTTTAAGAGTTTCTGAAGCAGAACACAAAGAACTCTGAGCGAAGACATCAGTCACACCCTGTGATTTAGCAGTTAGTTCGCTGTTATTCAAACAACTAGAAGTGTGAACATACTGTATATGAATGCACTACTCAGAATTAACAGATAATCTTTTTCTATACAAATACAGGTACAAGTCGGACGTGCACTATTTGTTGGAAGCTCAAAGGCCAGCTTTAATAATATTAGCATAAATTTTAATGTGTCACATTTTGGGCATTGTGGATTTTAAAGTGTATCAAAACCATTTCAATTAAAATGTTGTGTAACAAAATGATACTCTACCGCTCAACACTCCAGTCCAGTAGGTGGCGGCGATGTACTGATCGCTCATGAACTCAAACATGGAGGACAGAGTTATAATCTCATAAAATTTAAGTATGTGGAATCTGTTTGTGTTACAGATTCTGTAATGCGTAATGCATTTTTTAGACAATTTAACATCAACATGTTAATTAGGTGAATGAACTGAATCACCGTATAAAAGTTCGATACATTTGAATTATTAATTAAAACACACGGGTATGAGAAATGTGCAGAAATGCATTCATAGCATGTATTCGTTCATTCTCAGGCTTACGCTGGTTCAATCAGGTGTTTATGTTTATATTTCATATTTTATATTTCATTCTGTCAGTTTCTTTGCTTGAGCGCAGTTATCACCTGGAGTGATGTAGCTGAGGCTGAGGAACTTTCCGAGCCTGTATCCACACACCATGCTGACACTGCTGACATTTCCACATCTGTTTTTAGTCTCAGCGTTTGCTCAGAGCAACAGCTGGAATTAGAGTCCAGTTACATTTTACTCCACCTACAGTCAGACTCTCAGACCCTTAAATTAGAAGGTTGGGCTCAAGGAAACAAACCCTACACTTAACTCTTACATTAACTGGGACGTTATTTAATAAGTTTGAATTTAAATGTTCAGGTTTGAACTTAAAACCCTTATAAGTGCTGTTTGTTCCTAGGCCTGTTCCTATTTCTTAGTGGTTTATGGAAGCTTACTGTAGTAATTAACAGGGAAAGAAATCACCAGGGATCACCTCATACGCTATTATCATGATACCTCGGTGCCGATCCAAATTTGTATCGTGATTTTGTAAGAATCACGATATTGTTTTTAAATATCTTAATTCTACATATTTTTTTAGTTTTTGTTACAATTCTAAACAAACTGCTGTGATGCTGTGCTGTGTGAATCCTTTAGAACACGCCACCTGCAGGATTATAGAGGAACAGCAAACTTTTATCACCTTGAATGCAAACGTATATAAATGAACGTTTTTTTGTTTTTTTTGGAGTCGGTGTGCCATTTCAATTGCCAAATGAAGGAATAATGTAACTGAATAGATTTTTTTCCTCCCATGTCTATTAATTAATGCTAATTCAGTTAACTCAAAAATACAAAATGCAACAAGGTTTTAAAGGGAAAATTATAAACTTTCATCCAACTTAATCACATGTCACAAAGTTGCTTATACCACAGCAATTAATACTTTTTATAATTGTATCTACTTAGGTATTGTACGTACTTAGGTATTTTGCCAAAAGCCATGAATGTAAATGTAATATTGAATAATCTTTTTAAAACTCATTGGCATCTGTTCTAACACCTTATAAAAGCATTAAACTCTCGTTCCCTTTCATAATTGAAAGTAAACTCATCTGTCCTAATGAGTCTGAAAAATTTCACAAAAAAGTTACAGCTTTACAAAGTACCGATACCGGAGACTCCTTCCATGACTCTCCATCGATAACAATGGGGAAACAATTATATGTTGTTTGTCTTTTCTTTTTGTTGACATGAAGTGTCCGCTACTTACGTAACACCCTGCAAATTATTTCCTAACATAAAATAATCAGATTTAAAATATTTTAATAAAATATGAATATAATCCTGTTAGTTACTGTAAACCTTGCTTCCTTTCAGGAACCATACCCGCAGATATGAGAAATAAAAACAGCATTGTGTTAGATTGGAAACGGATGTTCTTCCATTTGTCATGTTGGAGAATGAGGAACGGGACGTATCTAGGAAAAATAACTGGGAGTGCTCAGGGTCTCAGTTTAGACATCGCTCTGTGGTTGTTTGCTAGGCGTGGCTAAATGTAAATCAGCTGTACATATGTTTAAATAAAACATATATGTATGTAAAGAAACTTTTTGAAATCTGGCAGGATTCGTATCTCAGTTTGTCATCAAAGAAAATACAACATTTCTAAATGATTGATAAATGAGCCTTGAGTCTTGTGCCCTGTTTTAAACCCTGCTGATTCAGCGGTCCGTGCGAACTGTGGTCCAGAGCCAAAGGTTAATGCGGTGCGTCTGAGCGCGGCGCAGGAGCAGGTGCCGGTGTAAATGTGGCATAATGGCAGCAGCAGGTGGACAGATTCCCTTCCCTCCTGTCCCACGCATTTCAGTCGTACACCGAGACAAATCCGTTGAGTCACGGCTGTCATCTTAATGACGTGCATCTGCGCTGATGGACCGGCGCTATAGAGTGGAACAGCATGCCACGTTGATGTCCAGCATGGCTTTGGATGACTCGATCATACGTTGGACGGGATTTCTTCTTTGTCTGTCTCTCCCCTACCTCCTTGGCTTCACTCCTTGGATTTTCCATCATATCATGCAGGCTGTATTTGCACATCTGTCCTCCGACAGAGATGTATTTACTCATCACGGTGTCCACTCAGGCAGCTCAGGCTGACAGACGCGCTTGAGATTGGATTCAGTGATGGGGGAAGTCAGCTGTGTTATCTGAGGAACACAGAGAAAGCTAAAGGGATGGATGGATAGATAGATGAAGTACTCGGCAGGATGCACACAGGAGCAGGTATTATCTGAGGGTCACCTTCCAGACCTCTATCCCAGAACTTTATCCACTTCTGCCCTCCTGCTGGGCTTCAAGCCAGCTCATTCACCTTCCCCAGCTGGGAGTTCGCCGACTAAACATCGCCTTTTACCACCTCGACTTCTGAAACCTGTTGCTACAATGTGTGGTGTCGGTGCAAGAGTGAGGTACTCCATATCCTTAGGCAGATTTCATTATAATAGTTTTTTTATTAGTATGATCAGTGCAACATACAATAACACACAAACATTAACTCTACCTCTAGTCTCTTGTGATACATACAAATAAATCCCAGTGTTGAATTAACACCGGAGTGTTTATGTAGATCCAGTTGGACTTAAATGAACTCTGAAAGTGTTAAATCTAGACTGGGGAATTTAGTGTGCGACTGTCTCATATCTGTTTAAGGCAGCAGTCATTAAAGGTTTTCTAATTACATTTTCAATTGTTTAAATTCGTAGTTTGATCCCTAATTTGATTCTATAATCCGTAATTTACATTACCAGGATTTGGCCCACACCTTTATCCAGAGTAACTCACATTTATCTCATTTAAACATCGGAGAAGTTGAGAGTTAACAGTGGCAGCCTGTTGGTCCTGGGGTTTGACCTCATGACCTTCTGACCAGTAGTCCAATGCATTAGTTCCCAAGCTACCACTACAATTTAATTCCTAGTTTATTATTTTTTTATTCTTGTCTTATTATTTATTTATTAATCTAATGCCTTATATTATTCGATTCTAAGTTTGATTGCTAGTTTGAACCATTGATTTCTTATTTTCATATTTACGTCCAATTTTGACTGCGTGATTCATTATTTGCTTCCTGGTTCGCCTTCTTTGTTGGATTTCTAGTTGGATTATATAATTAAATAATTTATATTTATGGCATTTGGTCCTCATCCAGACTGACTTACTTACTTTACTATCTTATTTATACATCTTAGCAGTTGAGAGTTATTGGCTTTAATCAAGGACCAACAGTGGCTACTTGGCGATATATTGGTTTTGGAACCTTCTAATCAGTTATCTCAACCACTTAAGATAATCTTAACTACTTCTTAACTTCTATTTGCCTTCTAGTCTGATTTTTTTTTGTTTAATATTAGTTAGATTATTTAAATTTGAAATTGTATTAATAATTTTATCATTTGAGTCTTTTTGGTTTGGTTCTTTGATTCCTAGTTTATTTCTTGCATTTATAGTTTGATTATTTAAATTCCTAGTTTAAATATTTGTTTAATTCTTTAATTCCTAGTTTGATTCTTAGATTGCTAGACTGGCTTGAATATTTTTATTCCTAGTTTGATTCTTTAACATTAAAGATTTTTTCTTTAAAAAGCTTGCTATAGAACACTTCATCATATCAATAAGCGCACATACTTCTAATTTGTATTTAAAATGATACACCGTTACATTATTGCCAGTGCTAGGTTTTAGAAAATAAATCAACACTATCTGACCAATCAGAATCCAGAATTCAACACCGCTGTGATGTAACAGACCTGCTTTTTCTCCCTCCAAGCTTTCAGTTTTTTTTTTAAAGCTCTCATGTTCCACTAATCCATGCGACTGATAAGTGAGAGTACACGATTACATGAACACTTTTTCTTTTTTTAAAAAAAATTCTGGAAGTGGCCGTAATGTGCTAGTTGTACATTTTAAAACACAGCTCCTTTAGACAGCCTGCAGCGAGCCAATCCATCACTCTGGAGGCAATTTAATTATCAGTTGAACATTAATCACGATTCTTTGCACATTCTTCGTGTTATTCCGTCTCTAGAGCGGTAGTTTTAGAAAGAATGGAGAATGGAGTGAATACTCTGGAAGTTATAATGTTAATGCAGTTAGAGAGTGTGTTATTACGTTTTTGAGGAAACATTCTAATTTTTTCACAAAACCAGCTACGACCGATTTGCTCTGGTGGTTTACGATCTGTATCGGAGACACAACTCAGAAGACAGTCATCATGTTGGACATGAATCAGTTTTATTTATGTGGCTTAACCAAGGCAAGGCTGGGTCACTTAGCAAGACCTCCCTCCGTGACAGGAGTCGTATATCTGCTTCAAGATGATCGGCTAATGTTATTGCTCGTCTGAACTTCCTGTAACATCTCACAGACCATCACCTTTTCACACACACAGCCTCCAGCTCGCAGCTCCAGTCTGACCTGACCTGACCGTTAAACACAAATCTGTTATAGCTGGATGGAGACCTGAAGCTGGAACTCGTGGGAAAAACACCCAGTTTAGACCAAATTGAACATCTCAGGACTCCTGGTGCTCTGGGTTCACGTTTATCGCCTTTTTAAAAGCTCAGGAACACGATAATTTTCAAGAACCAATAAACGCTTTAGCAACAAATTAATTTATCCAGGAACCTTTGCAGAGAAAAATAATTTAGAACATTTTTTTGTGACATTTAGAAACGGAGTAATTACTTTCACATTACTCAGGGGGACATTTTCATGAAACCAGAGACTGTGTTTCTTGAGCATAGAACGCTTTTTAGCAGCACATTCATTTACTTAACTTTCCATAATAATTTTTCCTGAAGCTCAGGAACCAGCAAAGTGTTCTGGAAACTTCCCAGCCCTCAGGACACAGATGAAAAATCCAGGACTTTTTTTTTTTTTGGACCAAAGCAACCTTTGTTAGTAACCTAGAGACACATGTGGATGATTTCAATAATCAGCAGACTTTACTTCAGTAATGCAGGAAATTTATTTTTTTCTTTCTTACAAACTATGGCCTCCATCTTTTCCTGGCCTCCAGTTCTTTGGAACTCAGGAAGCCAAAAACATTCTAAAAAACTTGGGAACCTTTTCATGAACCTGGGAACTTCTACAGAAACGAATTAACTTTGTAGGAACCTTTCAGAAACTGTAAAACTTGCTCAGAAACTTCTACAGAAACTGATTAACCTTTTCATGAACCCAGGAATGTTTTAAAAACTTTGATTTTGAAGAATCCAGAAACATCTACAGAAACTGCTTCACTTTTTTGGTGGAGGACCCATAGAATATTTCCAGATATTGGATAACTTGTGTAGGAATCCGTTGGATTTTTCTGGAATTAAGAATCTTTTAAGGAACCAGGATTTTAGTGAGGGCCAGTGGCCAGGGGTAGCTCAGTGGTTAAGGTATTGGACTACGGTTTGGAAGATCCCAGGTTCAAACCCCACAAACACCAAGTTGCCACTGTTGGGCCCTTAAGCAAGGCCCTTAACCCTCAATTGCTCAGATGTGTAATGAGATAAAAATGTAAGTCTCTCTGGATAAGAGCATCTGCCAAATGCCTAAATGTAAATGTTTGATCGATTGATTGATTAAAGGATTTTTCAAGCCGACTTGGGCATGGTTCCGAGACTGTAATGATTGTGTTCTCATTTAGCCATTTAGCGAGAGGATGCTAATGCTGGTTTGATGGCTAACTATAAATGAATGAAGTGATACGACATGTTGTTCTTTAATACATAATAATAGTGATTATTGGCAAATTATTTCTGTGGCAGAAAGAATCAAATGTGGCGTTAAAAGAAGATAATCGACGTCATCGTGGTAGCAGGAAGCACTACAGGAAGTATTACAGGAAGGATAGATTTTATGACAGCATGATCTGGACTTGATTTATACAAATTTTTTTTAAATATATTTTGGTATCACTATATAAATACACCATATTTCCAAGAAACTTCCAAGAAAATTTATAAAAATTCTATTAGGATGAACGACTAAGCAATATTTACTGCAGTCATACTATTTCAATATATAATATTCATATGTAAAGAAATTGAAATTAACTCTTTTTTATATAGTT